>NW_008703664.1:3271840-3278641 GCF_000326865.2 Helobdella robusta | reverse complement strand
TTGCAGAAGTAGTCCTAATTGACATCAATAAACCAAAAATAAATATACAACAAAAAATGACAACCTCACTTCCAACCCGGCGCTTAACCAACAACGAAAACAAAGAAGTAATAAAAACTAGCATCGTAAATAGTGACAAAGAAAAATATGATGCCATCGATGAAGGAAAGGAGACCAAAGAAGATGACCAGCCAATTAAGAAACCTGACACATAATTCGCATCAAAGTTCAATTTTACAACACCAAAGTTAATTTTTACAACGTCAAAGTTCATCTGATGATTTCGGAATCGAAATATAGCCTTATTTGCAGCATGAATTCGAAAAAAAATAAGTTTATTTTGAATTTTAATAAACTAAACGTTCACCAAAAAACTTTAGTGAGAAAAATCGAAAAAACGAACTACAAACATATTAACGCCAAACATTTGGTAGAATTTATAGAATATTGTAAATTAATAAATAAATAAATAAATATATATATAAATATATATATATATATATATATATATATATATATATATATATATATATATATATATATATGGGTGTGTGTGTGTGTGCATAATGGTACAAAAAAAATGACATAAATAATTGAAAAATATACATTTATTTATTTATGTACCTATACAATTCATGTGCGTATGCTGATGTATGCACCGCTTACAAACCTGCATCCATATTCGCGCGTTGACGCTTATCTTTCCGTAGTAAAACCGAGCGTGAATATGCACTGCGCTTTTAAAGCTCTTCAGCGTTCATACACGAATGTGTACGTAGCTCGTGGGTATGCGTTGATACGTATTTATACGCGCTTCCGAGCGTCGCATGCTTCTATTATTGTACATAAACTTTGCTATGCAGCTACTACAATGTGCTACAAAACTCGTGTCCACATGTTTTCTAACATTGTATTGTGAATGATTAAACAAATAAATAAGTTTGTTAAAATTTTAGATAAACTTTTAAAATAAAATTTTAGTTTTTTTACAATTTTTTCTCAATTGCCAGAATTAGTAGCAAGACTCAAGCAGCGTGTATGAAGGCCTGTGGATGACCATTCGTACGCAATATACCTAGACGATAAATGAGAATCTCTTCTGCATTTGAAACAAGCTACCTTTATACGCAAGATGCACCTGAACAGGTTGTTCTACGTTGAAAAAATTAATTAAATATCTACAAAAAGAAAATATGTTACTCAACTTTGCAGTGCCGTGTGCTGAAAAACTCTAAATGACTAAAAATATTAAAAATTATTTGAAATTGGCTACGGTTGTGCTTCTCATTTATCTTCTATTCATCATTCATGCATTTTCTTGCACGTTGTAACATTTACTCTCGGAAAATAAATCTTGAAAAATAAACATACTATAAAATAATAAATTAAATGAAATGACATAAACAAATTTAATAAAATAAATTAAAATAACACAAAGACGAGGTTGTTGTTGCTGCTATGCTAATGTTATCATCATTATTATGTTATGAACGATTAAACAAGCGTTAAAATAGCAATACGAAAATAGAGCCAGGCAAACATGAGCGTCAAACGTTGAAGCAGTCATGCTTGTGATGCAGTAGCGTGAACGTCAATTTAATGTTTCAACTCACTCGATGTTTCCATTATGTCGGAGCAGCGTGCGTTACATCTAAATTTTCCAACTTAAATGCTGTAGCCTCATGCGTGGCACGGGGACCGAGGTGTTGCTACAATAACAACACGAAGTTCATTCATCATTCGAACAAACAAACCTTGGCGATTGAGTGGATGGAGGCGCAACGACAATACAAACAACCGTCTGTGTGGTGCAGCTGAGTTCATTTCATCTGAAGCGACAATTTAATCCAACTTACTTTCTCCTGTCAATTTGGAAAATATTTTTAACGGTTATTTTTCAAAAAAATAAAATTCACGTGAACGATCCACGGCAAGATGAAACATTTTTAACGAATGAATTAAAAACTTTCGTTCACAATTTTTATTATGAATAGGCAATTAATCATGAGCGTAAAAACTCAGCGTGCAATCTCAAAACAGAAATGCATACTTCTTATGACTCGTTTTGACAAAAGCGGTTGTCATCATTTATGATTGTGAGGCAGCAGCGTGTCTCTCTTACAGGTGGCTTATCGGTGAGGCAGAATCTATCGCATGGTCTAGGAAGTTTTTTTCGAAAGTTGCACAAAAAAGGATAATAATAATAATTAATAAATAATGTTAATAATAATAATAATAATAATAATAATAATAATTGCTCGGTCTGAACCATTCTTACGTGAGTTATGTTGTGGTTCAATTTGAGAATCAGCAAAATTTTTAAAAATAATTTCTAAATAGTTTCAAACAAGCCATCTTTAAACCAACATTTCTTCCGTTATTTCCAAGCAGACAAGAAGACAGCACGGCTGTTGCTTGTCATGTCTGCCATGTTATCCAAATTTAAACAAACACATTTAAAAAATCTTCCATTCGGCATATCTTGCAAAATATTTTTATAATTATTTTATATTTTTATATTTCTAACTGAAAAATTTGTTTAAAATGATCATTCTATGCATAAATAAATAACTTAGAAAAAGAACGTATTTTTGTTGATTAGTGTATTGCAACTAAAGTCGTAGTTATCGAAGAACGTTATAAAAAAGAGCGTTATAACGAAGTGTGTTGTATGAGGTGCATTATAACAAGGTACGTTAAAGGAGGTACGTTATAACGAGGCACGTTGTGTGAGAAAATTGACAGGGAAGTGCTTCGATGTTGTTCACAAATTTTTAGACAAAAGAATCTGCGAAACAATTAACAAATATCACGCATAGGTCGCATTTAGAAAATTGCAAAAGTGGTAGTGATGTGTTTATGCATGACGGGTCGTGCAGGATCGCGCAGATTGTAAAATGTCATGGAAAAAAATCAATGCAGAAAAATAATGTTCCAACGTCAGAAATGTATCACTGTCATTATCAACATCGTTAGCGTCACCATCATCATCTTCTTCATCGTCGTAGTCATCCTCCTCCTACTCCTCATCATCATCATCATCATCATCATCATCATCATCATTTTACTGTAATCATCATCATCACCATCATCATCTCAACGTTGTTAAAAATGTTCTTACATATTAATAGTAAAATTATTATATTCTTCGTCGTGTTATTAGAAATGTGAATCAGTCGCCATACACAATTGTTATCCACATCATCATCCTCCTCATTACATCAACATCTTCATCATTACATCACCGTTATATACTATACATCACCATCGTGAATAAAATTATAATGATCATCACCAATAATGAACATCATCATCGTCATCGTCGTCATCATCATCTTCATTGCCATCTTTGATAAACATTGATGCTACAACTCTACCCTATATTCAATGTCATCATCAGCGTCGTCATTACAAGCATCATTATCATCATCATCTTTTTCTTCATCATTATCATCATCATCGCCATCATCATCACCACCACCACCATCATTATCATCATCATCATCATAACCATCATCATCAAAATCATCAGCAGCAGCAGCATCGTCATCACAACCACTATCATCTCGTCGTCGTTGTCGTCATCATCATCATCAGCAGCAGCATCATCATCATCACGGCAAAACTGTCATCATTATATTGTTACTGGCGGTAAACAAACATATTGTCGTGTTATCTAAGTAAACAAAACTTGTTAGCTTTGTTAGCAGCTTGGATGTATAATGATATAGCGCTGAGTTATTTGCACCTTATCGCAACTTCAAAACTTTATAAAAAAAAAAAAACTCAAAAACTCAAAAACGTCAATATCAAATTGAAAAATCATTTCAAGTAGAATGATAATTTAAGAAGAAAAAAGTTGAACAGATTTTATAAGAAAGCCAATACATTTTTTAAAGTGCGTTTAGTTATGAACATTGTTAACATGGTTTATTATAGTTACAATCATAATTTGTAATAAATTTTTGTAACTCTAATTAATTTCGTTCTATTATTTTTATTTGTAGACGAGGCTTTCCCGAGTGAATGTCGTTTGTTGTGGTGTCTTTTGTTGTCTGACTAGCTTGCTTCATCATAATCGTCATTGTTTCTGTCATCATCATCGTCGTCATCACCGTCATCATCGTCATCATCTTCCTCCTTCTCATCATCATCATAAATAACGCAGACGTCATAATATCCGACTCTTGTAGTTATTTATTGTTCGCGTTCGTGTCAGTCTGCTCAAAATCTTCTTTTTCTACGTTTCATCATTTTTTGTTTTGTCTCAGCGTTTTATTCATTAATAATATATATTTTTATTCTATTTTATTTTTATAATATTTATATTTTTATTTATTTATTTCTCTGTTTGTTTAATTATTTGTTTGTTTGTTTATTTATTTTACCTGTATAGCAATCCACTAATGATGTATAATAAATTAAACAAATTGCAAAGTTTAATGGCAGTGACAACTTCTACTAAAATACGAAACGAAATTTTTATTCTCATTTAGTTCCTATTGGTTGACATTTATTTTTCTTCATTTGAGTGAAGACGTCACGCTTCACCTGTGTAAGTTACTTAGCTGACACACCTGGTTGACCCCACCTGGATTTTTTATGTTTTCGCATTACTTAGCAAATTGACTCATCAAATACTTTCGTTAGACAGGGGATTATTTCACCACAACAGCATCAATCAATCAATCAAAAATTCATTTATTTAAATCCAAAACACAAAATGAAAATTTGAGAGTGTGAGGATTTACGGAGATCCCATAAGAAAATCAAAACTTATACAGACCACAGTGATACGATATGCAATTTAAAAACAAAATCACGTTTGAATACAAACACTGATGTACTAAAAGTAATAGATATATGGATCTTCGTTTTTCTACGTATATAAACACATAAGTATGTATGAACATATATACTGATGTAATAAAAGCAATAGATATATAAATGTTCATCTTAGTACATATATAAACACATAAGCACATATGAATACATATACTGAAGTAATCAAAATAATAGATATATAAATGTTCAGCTCTGTACATATATAAAACACACAAGCATTATTTTAGCCTATATGAATGAATACATATACCGATGTCATACATAATCTCTCACCCCTAACCTAAGATCAAACCTATACCTCAATTTGATGACTATCTGGTTGACCTTACCTAATTATTATGACACGCTTGGTTGACTTTGCTCGTATTTGAAGTCACATGTGATTGACCTGACCTGTATTTTATGACACGCTTAAAAACTACTAAAATGATGACACATTTTTAATTTATTACAAATTATAATGAGTAAACGAATGATGGTTGGTATGTATAAAATTTTGAGCGGTTGCATAAAATTGTTCAATTATGAATCACTATTGAAAGCTAACGCAGAAGACAAAGTCCCAAAAGTTATTTCACATTCTTTTGATCATTTAAATCAATTTAATACCTAAATAAAGAATCAATAAAATTAATTAAATAATTTATAAAACCTTGCCAAACGTGTAGCATCGTTTAATTAGATTTGTTGTATTACGTTTGTTTGTCATGTCTGGGTCTGTGTGTATGCGTGTGAATGTGTATGCTTATGTGTATGTACGTATGTAAGTGTGTGCGCGCGCGTGTGTGCGTGTGTGCTTGCTTATATGTGCGTGCATGTGTGACTTAGCCAGCGTGTGTCTTGTATTTATTCAGCAGTTTGAGATGTGTGCCTCGAATTTTTCTGTAACGTGCAATTATCTGCTACTTATTTTATAACGGATCGGAACATTAACTAGCCAGGGGTTAGCTGGAAAGCATTTATGATGAGGACATCAATGAAGATTGTGTCAGTAACAAACATCCTCTTCTCCGATATTTGCATGTAGGTACCTAGGAAAAACTAAACAATGACACGTTGGCGCAACGTATAATGATACCCTCTATCGATGCAAGAACTTGAAAGAACATTTGAGACGTTGAATGAAAGTGTCTTGCGTGATGATGGATAAATGTTTTTACGTCTGACTGGAGATCTGATGTCAAGTTGTCAGGCGTTTGTGGCGGTCCTGTTATTTTCATCATGTTCGTAATGATCCATGTTCATGGCCATGTTGGATGTTACCGCGTTATGTTACTCAAACTACAATCAGTTGTGTTGATGTGGTTGAAACTTTACATTAATTAATTGATCCTTAAAATGGTTTTCTTTGAATTTCAGTCACAGATATATTTGAAACTATTTTCAACGTTCTATGTAACGAGATATATTTGCAGAATTGCAAATCTATGAATATTTTCATGAAGCAGTGTATAATTTTTCGCGAAATTATTGAAAAAATTAATATAAACTCCGTCTGGACTGGATTGAAATTGCTGTAAACTTCCATGACATTTTTCAATATGAACAGCACTTCACTAGAACACGTGGAACGAGTAGTAGTAGTAGTAGTAGTAGTAGTAGTAGTAGTAGTAGTAGTAGTAGTAGTAGTAATAGTAGTAGTAGTAGTAGTAGTAGTAGTAGTAGTAGTAGTAGTATTAGTAGTAGTAGTAGTAGGAATAATAGTAGTAGTTAAGAAGTGATTGAAAATGAAAATTTCAAACATTCATGATTTAAAATTTTTTAAATTAACAAATCAAAGCCAAAATTAAGGAGCAACACACCGAAACAAAAATAAATAAATGATTATGTATAATTATAAATATTACTACTTAACAATAAGATACTCTACTTATATTACTTTGAGCAGTACCAACAACTTGTACACTGCTCAAACATTTCAAACTGCAACAACATCCATTATAATATAATATAATT
>NW_008703664.1:3228760-3271790 GCF_000326865.2 Helobdella robusta | reverse complement strand
GAAATGATGATGGTGATGATGATGATGGTGATGATGATGATGGTGATGATGATGGTGATGATGATGATGATGATGATGATGATGGTGATGATGGTTATGATGATGACGATGATGATAATGATGACGATGACGATGATGATAATGATGATGGTGATGATGATGATGGTGATGATGGTGATGATGATGGTGATGATGATGGTGATGATGATGGTGATGATGATGATGATGGCAAAGTGATGACAACCTTAAAGATAATGATTAATAAGAAAGGATGACTTTTCAAGGATATTGAAAATTATGATTTTTGTTGTCATATTAACATCGTTCAATTATTACAAACAAAAGTTTAACTAAAGACAACAACTCAAATGGATAAGTTAAGATAGTGTAATGGTTAAAGCGCTTGGTCATGTTCTTGCACTTGCCGGATTCAAACGCCGAGAGATCTCCGCTTGTTTTCACAGGCAATGTCAGTAATGCTACAATGTAATGTAATTGTTGATGCTGTTGCGGTAATTGTTGTAGTTGTTGTTATTGCGGTAGTAGTAGTAGCAGTAAGAGTAGTAGTAGTTGTTGTGGTTGTTATTGTTATTGTTGTGGGAGTTGTGGTGGTGGTTGTTGTTGTTGGGATAGTTGTTGTTGTTGTTGTTGAACATTATCATTACCACATTATCTTCAGGAACACCATAAAATCATCATCATCATCATCATCATCATCTTCCTCCTCCTCACCATCATCTCCCTCGTTAACAAAGGCCGGCGTTTGACATCAATCGTATTTGCAACGAACACCTCCATAAATAATAAATTGCCACAATTTCACGAACCTTTATAAACATTTAGCGCAATAATGTTACACACTCACTCATTCAGTCATTCATTCATTCAATCCTCTTTATGATGATGATGGTGGTGGTGGTGGTAGTGGTGATAACAATGATGATGATAATGATGATGACGACGATGATGACAACAACGATGATGATGCTGATGAACATCACCCATAACGGATTAGTTGAATGTTTAATGATGTTTCATTAATCATCAACCAATGGTACAAACAAACCGTGCCAGCGTCAACCCAACATAATGACGTCATAATGATATTAACATATTAATTATAATATTCTACGAAGATCCAAACGTAGAGTATAAAATGTATTAAATATGCATCAAAGGAACAAGAAGGTGTACGAGTAATGTACATCTGTAGTAATGTACTTGTAGCAATGTACAAGTGTGTGTGTGGAATGGACCCGACAGGTTACGTAGTCAGTGTGGCGATACTGCTTCATCGCATCTTCCATTCACTTTCTTCCACACCTGTTTTCATTCGCCGCATCATTCCATGCTTACTTCTACAAATGAACAGTGAAAAACTAGCACATAAATGCAGCGTTCCATGCGGGGAGACTGGGATGTGCAAGTCCAACTGTTGCAATTGTTAATGAACGCTCATATGTGTAAAAGTTAACATACACATAAGCTGTGGATGGACATATGAATACACACGTTTATACGATAGATAGAGAACAAACACACACATACAAACACATACAAACACATACAAACTCATCAAACGCATACAAGAACAAACAAGTACAAACACAGAAACATATGCAAACACACACAAACGTGATCGAACTTGAAGATGTTTGTACGACTGAGTTGAGTGAATTCAAGGTGGTTCTGCTTGATCGAATGTTCCGTGGAGTCACGTGAGCGTTCATCTTCAGATGGCCGCACTCGCATGCATATCGTTCACGTTCATGCATGCATGTACTGTCAGTGCATGCGTTCGTTGGTTATTCATGCATCATCGATCATGTTTGTATCGTTCATACATGCTTCAATGTTCATGTTTGTGTTGTTCCTATACGCATCAATGTTAATGTTTGTGCTGTTTATATATGTATCACTGTTCATGTTTGCATTGTTCATCCACGCATCATGTTTGTTTCGTTTGTTCATCCACGCATCAACGTGTTAGTGCAAAACTTGCTACACGCATTAGTGATCATCGCTCGCGAAGGAGGTGTTTGAAAATCATTTCGAAGAAACATTTATTTCAAAATTTAAACGTTTTAAATGATACATTTAGTATCAATCTTTATCCACACACAAGTACAAAATTTCATAAATGAGATACCATTGTAGAAATTTCGTAAATGATATCATCATTATACAACCACCAACATATGAAAGTGACAAAAAGTACACAAAACTCGAGATACAAACAGACTAACCAAATGAAAGGGCACGATTTAATTTCAAATACATCAACCAACAAGATGATAGAACAACATCACACCAAATTGTGACACAAACAGACCAACACAGAAACATGCCGACTAATAAAATTTAAATATAAAATATTTCTATACAACCGTAGAAGCTTAAACAGAAGAAGACAAAAATACAGATATGCATGCATGCAAATACAACCATACAAACGTACAATAACATGGAAACATACAAATAAATACATACACTCCTAAAAACATACAAACATAAAAATACATACAAAAACATACAAACATACAAATACAAATAGGTACTCGGGACGCACTTTCGAAAAAAAATCCATAAAGGACGTTGTGGAGCATAATGGCGAATTATTTATGATAGCAGCGCATAATAGCTTTTTATCGATCGCAAACACGCACACACACACACACGCAACACACACGCGCGCACACACACAAACATACACACACACACGCATACACACAAACACACATACATACACACACATATATACACACACAAACACACATACGTACACACACACTTCACATAAACATATAGCACATATATACATGTGTGTATATAAATTTGAAAGATAGTTGAACGGGCTAAGACAGAGAGAAAGAAAATTGAAATGTGCGTATAAAAAATGTCGTTTGTAAGCAAAGTGGAACGATGTTGCTGAGACTTTCAGTTGGAAAAAAAAATACTCCACTAAATTTACATTAGTTAGTACAAATGCATACATCCATGCATGCATTTGGGCTTTGAAATGGATATATAACATATAAAGACCGAAATGTGCATGGGACACGTTGTTAGAGATGGGCATGGAAGTGTCAACGGCACGTAGTTGGTGTCATCTGAGAAGGTGTCGCCTGATTAATGGAATCTTGCTATGACGTCATGCCTCACTCACGTTTGAATGTAAAACATGTTCGCTACTTAAAAGAAATCAATATTCATTCTAACATGAAATTTTTCCTATCATTAAAATGTTCTAATGGACTCATTTTCATAATAAGAGGTTTTCATCAAAATGCGGAAGCCTTTTCACCTATTAATAAATGTTGCATCAACTTCAGATGAGTTTGCTAAAACTAAATTGTGTTGCAGTAGCAATTGAGTAGTAATTGTAAAACACATTTAAAAATACAAGCGTGATGTTGACAATGGAACTTTGTAATAAAAATTATAAAATAAAAATAATGAATGAAAACAATGAGTGCTGGTGAGACAGCCACCTAAACAAACATTCAGCAACTAATAGCGGGTTTCAACACACGTACACACGCACAAAGGCACACGCACACACGTGAATATTATCAACACACAAGCCGTCATAAAACACACGTGTTGAATTAAATATGCACGTTGCGATGCATTCACATATGAGCATTGTAGAAACATGCGTTCAGAGGCACTTACATATTTAATGATGGAGCTCGTGTTCAAATTTTGCTCTATGTTGACGAACTTGAAATAAAAATCCTGAAACGGAAATGAATTATAAACAAAATGGACAACACATGTTTGCAATGAACGTTACTCATGTATGTCCACACTTTACAGCACAGGCAAACATGGAAACATGCGTACAAACACAAACATCCAACCATGCTAACGTACATTAGCCTATAAAATAACTGGCATGCTTTCGTATTACTAAGTCTACCATGCTGCTGACGTTCAATAGCTGGTTAACGACTTTCAAAATCAATGAAGTTCCATATAAATTAATATCATAAGGGCCTTCCACTCATTGGAAAAGGACTCGATGCAGCTAAATTTATAATTCAACTTTGCCAAACCGGCTGTAGGCCGAATCTTCTTCCTTCCCTACAACAGCTGGTTAGTTGATTCATCTGGCGCTGCTTCTTGATCTAACTCTTTTTCGCTTTTGTGGTAGTCGTCATTTCAGTGGCTATTTCAGCGATAGCAGATAATAAACAGTTTCGCCAATATTATTTTAGAAATGAATTCAAAAATGTGCGACTCCTTCTAAGCGTTGATTGAAAAACGTCCCATGCTCTTTTAGAAGCGCCTACAATAACAATTCATTCTTGACTTTTTTAGGCATTTATTCAATAAAAGACGACATTTAATAAATGTGTTTTAATGAAACAATTAAGCAATTCGCATTCAGCTGAGTGTCCCTCCCAGCCCCCTGCCGTCCCTGACCCCATGCCTGATGAACTTTCAACCTATGCCAACCTGCCTGTCTTAAGAAAATTGGACTGTCCTTGCAGTCTGTTGTGTCTTTTATCTTTAACGTTGAAGCTAAATTGCCGGCTGGTTTGGGAGGCTAGAATGGCCGCATCAGTTCACTGTCCACCAACTCCGACTGCTCTCAGTTGAAGTGCATATTTATTTTTTTCATACATACAAACGTACGCATACATTCATAAATTTTTACTTTTACACACGCACATGCATCAAGAGATACTTACACACGACACATTCACGCAGATGCATGCATACAAAACATCTTCCATCAAACAATGTCGTAATTGATTTCATCGGGCAAACAACAATTTCACTTAAATAAATAAACATAGAAAACAAAAACCACAAGCACACACATACACGCGCGTGCACACGCACCACCAAACTGTGGTGACACACGTTGCAAACAACTCATGACATACCAGTTGTCAGAATTTGACTTCAATCGACTTTGCAACAAGCAACTGTTGATGACCGCCTTACATATATGTATATATAGGGAAAAAATTATATGTGTATGAACATATTTTGTACGTGTGTGCTGACATACACGCTTCATTGAACATTTTTTTACAAAAGGCAAAAAAGTATTTAAGGCGAATGGTTCAATTAATGCATTATCTTCTAAACAATACAATCCAGAGATAAAGCCATCTTAATGCAATAATTGCAACAATTCTTTCCTTGCACAGTAATTTGCCTTTTACATGCATTATTTGTTGTTTTTGTTTGCTGTTGTTGTTTTGTTTGTTGTTGTTTATTTTTTGTTTGCCTTTTTCCTTGTCGCTTATTGTTGTTTTGTGTTGTTTTCTGTCGTAAGACTATTTTTAGTTGCTTTTATACAATTCTCATACAAATGTATCATTCTCTCTTTATAATGTTCATCATATGTTCACGATGTTCATACAGATGTTCACAACCTTCATGCAAAGGTTCGCGATGTTCATAAAAATGTTCACGATGTTCAAATACTAATAAATAATAATACTGTGATAATAATAACAATAATGCAAATGTTCAATATGTTCATACAAGTGTTTACGATGTTCATACAAATGTTCACAATGTTAATACAAATGTTCACAATGTTCGTGCAAATGTATGCATTCACATTTTTTACATAATAATATCGCAAATTTCTGTGGAAAAATACATGGGATATAATTCAAAAGTTAATGATTTTGGTGACATTGGTAGAGGTGATGATGATGATGATGATGATGAGTACGTTGATCATGGAGTGGATGATGATGATGATGATGATGATGGCTTGATGATGATGATGATGGTAGTGGTGGTGGTGGTGATGACGACGGTGAAGATGATGATGATGAAGATGATAACGATGATGATGGTGAAGATGATGGTGATGATGACAATGGTGAATATGATGATGATGATGAAGAGACACGAAAGGTTGGATGCTGTGGATTGCTGTCTGTTTAGTTTGGCGTCGTGGTTGAAAGCAGGTCTTGTCGTCGTGTTGATAGACGGTGTCACGTGACAGGAAGTTGATGGCGAATCATGGAAGGAGTTCTCATGGAGATCATGATAACGAGCTTATTTATTAATTGTGATGATGATGTTGTTGTTGATGATGATGACGTTGTCGTTGTTGTTGATGATGACGTTGTTGTTTTTGATGATGATGTTGTCGTTGTTGATGATGATAGTGTTGTCGATGATGATTATGATGATGTTGTTAATGATAATTATAATGATGTCGTTGTTGTTGTTGTTGATGAAGTTGTTGTTGTTTCCGTTGTGTATTATGTTGCGGATGTTTTTATTTGTGTTGATATTTTAGAAATGATGATATCTACGGAGATTGAAGGTAAATGTTGTTGTTGTTGTTGTTGTTGCTGTTACTGTTGTTTTAATTGTTGTTGATGCATGGTGCATGGTGATGCATGGTGATGCATGGTGCATGGAGTTGCATGGTGCATGGTGATGAAGATGTACATGATGATGCATGGTGCATGATAGTGAAGATGTACTTGATGATCCATGGTGCATGACAATAAAGATTTACATGATGGTGCATGATGCATGGTGATGTAGATTTACACAAAGATAAGAAATATGACGACAGATAAATTAGTATTGTGGTGGATACAATTGAAGCAACAATTTGAAAAGGCAGTGACAATTATGAGGATAAATATGATTAATGACTGTTTCATGAAAAACTATAACTATGTCACATGACGACGATGAAGATGATGATGATGATGACGACGATGATGATGACGATGAGGATGATGATGAGGATAATGATGATGATGACGACGACGTTGTGGAATGTCATTTTAATAAAAAAAATATCATAAAGATAGATTTTAAACGTTTTTTAGCAAGAAAAACACATGAAAATTTAACTAAACTTTTACAAATTTCAGTTTCAATGTATCCTACATTATTTTAATTATTGAGTCTGCAGATGTTCACTAAATCACACAATTGTTTTTTTATTGTTGTTTCTTTATCTCGGATGAATTTATAAGCTGAAAAAATTTGTTAAATATTTATCAATTTATGAAACTAAAAACTTGAAAAAATTTTTATGACTGGGTATTATGCCAATGATGTCTTATTCTTAGCTTCTCACTTTTTAAATTTGGTTTAAAAAAATTCGTCAATGGTTTTTGTTAGATTTGTAGCTGGCTCGCGCAGTTTTTATAATTTTATTTATTCAATTTTTTTTAGTTTTTCTCAGAGGAATCGCCAACAAAGAGACAGTGCACGTGAACACGTGTGGACCAACTCATCAGGGGCATTTAGTGTAATAAGTGAAGATCTCTACACTCAAACAGGGTCACTGGAAAGCAACATTAGGCATCTTAACCGATACACCATGCCACCATGTCGAGATGAAAAAGGATCGATTCTTGGTGCATCTCATGAAGTGCTAATATTGAATATATGATTATTTAATTTCTCGTGTTTGTCAGGTTTCTGTTCCAATTTACTTACACCATCTTTGAATATTTTTATTTTTTATATTCAGTTTTTATAAAAAAATTTTGGAAGCTGTTTTGTGAACATTGGTTTTTCAATTTTTTGTTATTAAATGAAGTTAATCATACCTTATAAAAAAAACTTGTGAACCCACTAAAAAGATATTTCATCTCTCTGTGCAAATTTTCAACGTTTTAGATTTATAAATTCGAATTAATCTTCATCAAAATCATAAAAAAATTAATTTAATTGTAGAATATTTTAAAAATACATTTATATATTGCATCCTCTTAGCATCTGTTATAAAATAGACATATGTTGTCGATATATTTTAATATTAAATATTTAATATTATATTTTATGAAAATTTTAAACCTGGAATAAGTTTCATACTATAAGACATCATCAACATCTTCAACAGAAAATGAAACAATCTGCACTACCCTGGTTATGTCCATAAAATCTTCAGCCATGTTAAGTGGCAGAAGTTGAAATATAGTAGAACCAGACCCTTAATTTACAGCGTAGGAATTAAAAAAATCCATATGTTATTCAATCATATCTTTCCTCTGAATGAACCAAATTTCCAAAAAACAATTTCCATCTTTTAATTCTTAATTTTTATGAAACTACATCAAAAATTACATTTATTATTATTTGTTTTACACAAAATAAAAAAAGCGCTCATAGGATGGTGTGGAATAAGTTCTCCTTGCGTTGAATGAATTTTAATTTGAAGTTAATTTTTATTATTTGGGCTTAAAATTGAGAAAAAAAAATTTTTTCCAAAGACCCCAAAAACTAAATTTTATTTTTTATTTAAATAATGAACAATTATTAAATATGTGAAGTTCAAAGTGTGTTTGTTAGTTAATTATTTCAAAATTTTGACTTGAAACGCTGCCTATCTTAAATATATTTTAATCGAAATATTTTTCAAGTTAAAAAACACCCCAAACTGGAGGTAAGCTCAATAATTTATAAGTTCATGACGATGACGTTTTGTAATTTTTTAACGTTTTTTTTTGTGTTAATTCTGTAGTCGCCGATGACAAAGCAAGGATTATTCAAACAAACTCCAACAATTTCTTAAAAAAACAGCAATTTCACATTCAGTTGGCATTGGAAAAAAATAGGAACGAATGGAAATTCACTGAAAATCATGAAAAACTGGTTCCTATAAATAAATTAACGGAATAGCGTGAAATAATTACAATTTATTTTTCTACAACAGGCAAATTTGTAATGTATTAAATTAATATAAAGGTTATGTTGGTTCCACGGAAAAAACTAAGAGCTAACTGTCAGCAAGATTTTCGTACGCGAGTGTGTGTATTGGGGAATTTGTTCTAGAAAAACTGTCTTGAGACTTTTTGTCGGCGTTTGTTTTTGGAGAAATTCTATCTAAGGATTTTTATTTCAAGATTCCAATGCTGGTTTATTTATTAAGGCATTAATTTATTCTTTTATACGTTCTTTTATGTATTATCATTTTTATATTTTCCTTTATTCAAATTGTTATTGCTTATACTTGTAAATTCTATCTAAGGATTTTTATTTCAAGATTCCAATGCTGGTTTATTTATTAAGGCATTAATTTATTCTTTTATACGTTCTTTTATGTATTATCATTTTTATATTTTCCTTTATTCAAATTGTTATTGCTTATACTTGCAACCGTACCTCGCATTGAGTTAATTAACGTCATCATCATCAGAACAGCAGTAGAGACATTTTTGAACCTCTCAAAGATGTATATTATATATATATATATATATATATATATATATATATATATATATATGTATATATAGATGTGAATGTGTGCGTGCGTTTGTGCGTGTGTATGTGAGTGTGTGTGTGTGTGCGTAAGTGCGCGTTAGTGCGTGTGTGTGTGTGTATGTGTGTGTGTGTGTGTGTGTATGTGTGTGTGTGAATGGATGACGTGTGTATATGCTGTATATATGATGTACGTTTATATGTGCATATATATAAGTGTTATATACAAGAAGAAAGGCTAATAACTTATGTCGGGGACGAGTTCTTTTTGCAAACGTTTGTTCACTTCCGTTCGTGACATGCGCAGAAACAATTTTCCGGAAGTCGGAAAAACATGTGTGTGTCTATGTACTTGTGTGATGTTGTGTTGGTGTGCTGATGTGATGTTGTGTTGGTGTGCTGATGTTATGTTGTGTTGGTGTTCTGATGTTATGTTGTGTTGGTGTTCTGATGTGATGTTGTGTTGGTGTTCTGATGTGACGTTGTGTTGATGTGCTGATGTGATGTTGTGCTGACCAAAGGTGATGTTTTTTATCATTTTGCTGTGATACGGTATCAAACGTGCGATATCAAATATGATAATGTGATGATTTGATAATGTGTTTATGTGATGACATGATGATGAAATGATTTTGTGTTGATGTGATGTGATAGTTGTATGGAGGTTCGTTATTGAAGGCTGGGTTTAAATTGATGCGCGTGTGTGTCATCATCAAAAAAGAGTGCAGAGCAAAATTTTTATCTTCAATTCTGTTTTCTCAAGAACCAAAATGACAAAATGTTAACTGATGAATGTAATTAATGAACTAATAAATATTATAATAAATTACAGAATATCTTGTTATTGATAATTTTCAAGTGTGAAGGGAACCTGAAGAGAAGTTATTGGAATGAGAGCCTATCAGAAGCATGAGATTATAGGGATAGGGATGATTTGTAATTCATTGAAATTATTTTGCTGACTGCCTCCTGAATATGTTAGTTCAGATTTTGGTAAAAATACTTTTTTCCTGGTTTTGATTGAGTAATAAATAGCAGATGATTTATCGTTCCGAACACCAGCTGAGCTACTGGAAATAATTTTCAAGGTTACATTTGTGGTTGCGGTAGAGTCATGAGTCGCAGAATTATGATGTAAAAAAAAGTTTTGTAAATTTTCAAATATTATCCACTGTCTTCCAGAGAGTTTGATGTTTTTTTGTAAAAATTTAAATAACCGAAGATTCATTAAAACAAAATGAGAGCTATCAGAGATTAATTTGCCTGAAAAGTTCGACACATTCTGTTGAGCTGTTGAAATGTTGAAAATTAAACTTTTTCTTTTGGTCGTAAACTTTATTATTCAATTTAATTTGATTAACATTAATTTAATTAATTTGTATTGTGAATTTAAATTAATTAATGTCCATCGTTTAACTTTGATATACAAATTGATAAATGAAAGGTACAAAAAGATCATCAATTTTTATTTTGATTTCCAATGTAGATCGAGCGAGAGTTCATTCAGGTGTCAGTCAGCACGTGACGCTTCGCTGAACGTCTGAACACGGTTGAACAATTAATTCAAATTGTTTCCAATGATTGTAACGATCGATTTTAATCGAGTTTTAATTTGTCACAGTTTTATTTTTATACGGTTTTATTTCTTTTCCTTCAATTTTTCCAAAACTTCAACTTATGAAAATTAATTTGCTAATTAATTTTTTAATCGACTTTTTCAAATTTCTGGCAAACTCTATGAACCTTCAACTCGAATACACTTTAAGAAGTGCATCCCTCCAAGTATCATGATCACGTGCTGTTCCATGTTGTATAATAAAATATGACTTCATCGTAGTTCACGCACACGTACACAAAATAAACAGAAGACCCATCCACCAACACACACACACACATGCACTCAGACACATGCACACATACACATTCACGGTCAAATAGACGTACTCACCTACATGTACAGAAACACTTACATACACACACACACAAACGAGATTGCGTACACACACACACACAGACATACTCTTACGGCGAAATATTCAAGATACATAAAAGCACACACACAATTAATATTATTATTATTATTCATATATATAGTTTACACTAACAAATTGCACAGTCACATACACACTCACATAAACACGCACATACATACAAACACACCTGTATACGTTCACGCACACATTCACATGCACACGCACATGCACGCTTGCGCTGACTGACTGACACATCCTAACGTATCGTGGCATGAGAGTAGCATTTGAATCTGTCTTGACGATCCTTCGTTCGTTCGTTCATCCGTTCGTTCCATCCTTGCCATTTCATTGAAACTTTTCAAGTTTGTTTGTTCTAGTTATGTGCCTCTTCAGCTTTTGTTCAGCTGTTTGTTTGTTTCAAATGGAATTTATAAATAACGTCTATGGCGTATTGGAACTTTCTTCCTCCTCACGAGTATAGCCCAGCAATTTGTGAGATTATTTATAACATTTCAACATTGGCGATACTCAATCAAAATAACTCAGTAGAGTTCAAATGGGAATTCGAATGCTTGCCTCAGCCAGCTTGAACCTGCCTGCGAGATCTTATCAGTTTATTCCTTCATTTTCCGCCTGCAAATCTTCTTTCTTTCCTCTCTTCCATCTGCCTCTGCCTTGTAATTGAAGTCTCATTCACCTGACCAGACCAGCCAACAAATGAACATTCATCTGACAACATCTATGGAGATGTGGCAAATTTTATTTCATGCTGTGCGTTTTGTTTGTAGATCAAACGTGAACACACAACGTGAACACAAACACACGAACGAACAACATGAATATGAACGCAGAAACAACTTGAACAAAACAACATAAACACAACAACGCAAACAAAACAACATAAGCACAACACAAGTGTAACAAACATGCAACTAAAAAATAAACAAACAAACAATACAAAATTATCATCGAAACATTACAGACAAACAACAAACACAACGACAAGTAGTAGGCATACGAAGTGCATACAATTGGATTTGAACAAATGAAATGATGAAACTATAATAGTTTGCGACAGACAAGCAGACACAAAAAAAGCAACCAGCACCACAAACATACAAAATAACAAACAGGAAAACACATAAGCATACACATGTAAGAATGAACTTCCTTACACGCATAAACATAGACGCAAATATTTATTGTACACATATTATTAAATACACATATGCATACACACATACATGCATACATTCATTCATTCATTCATACATGCATAAACATATATGTGTACAGTAAATGTGCAAAAAAATAGGCGTGCACATCTAATAGCGTGCATGTATACAAGCATACAACACACACACACACACACACACATATATATATACTTCCAAAAAGCGAATACGAACAATCGAACATACACGCAGACATACAAAAACACATACGCGCAATTAATGTGAACATGTGCAAGTATAAAAAAAATACATATATGCACACGTAAAAGCACACTAACGTACGTACACACGCACACACTCACGTACACACACGCACACGCATACAAACACATCTAATCTTGAAACGAAATGTTTGTACGCACCTGCCTGTGTACGCTGCATTGGAAAGCAATTAGTAGAAATAATGGAAGCAAAATATAATCGAATGTTGACAATCCTCATATATATACATATATATATATATATAGATACATATATGTATACATATATCTATATTATATATATACATATATCTATATATACTATATATACTATATATATATATACACATCGTTGATTTTGTGTGAACTTATGTGAGTATGTGCTTTGCCGCATGTGAATGTTGTTTCAAACTGGTCCATAAATAAATACACTCACACACACACGGTATGTTTGTGTGTATGTTTGTGTGTGTGTGTATGTGTGTGTGTGTGTGTGTGTGAGCGATGATTACTTATTTAAAAGTAGAATTGTCGAGATACGACATAAAACCACCAGCAGCACTGACAGAAAATTATTTTAATTTTATTCGAATTCATCTCCACTCCATGATAACTCAAACAGATGAGGGAGGTAGCCTCCGACATGCGTTACAATGGGAACTTGGAAACTGCTTGGACTGCTCTGCTGCCTATGTGTCCACCCGTCTGCTAAGATCATCCAGTTGAACTCTCATGTACATTTCAACAACTTGGACGATATGCTGGATGCTTTGTGACCTTAACGTTGAAAATCTGCCATTATTCTTCTATGATAACCGTTAGGATATGTGTTAGTAGGGCTGGATTATGTGCCTGTGTTCGTGAATGTGCGCGTGTGTATGCATGTGAATGTGCGCGTGTGTATGTGTATGCATGTGAATGTGCGCGTCGTGTTTGCCTGACGATGGAAACTTGGAAACTGCTTGGGCAGCTCTTCTGCCTGCTGTCCACCAGTCGGAGAAACCAGTCACACCCACGTAAGCATTTACACATTCACACGTGCGTGTGAATGTGTACTTGTGTGTGTGCGTGTGAATGTGAGCGTGTGTGCATGTTCATGTGTGTTCATGTTTGTGTGTGTGTGTTGATGTATGTGCGTTTTGGCATTCAGGTGTGAGTTAACACTTACTTTTTCAAGACGTTTGTTAGTGTGAAATTTTCAAATAATTTTTATTTATATTTAAATATTATTGACAAATGTATGAAAATTGAGATATATAATATCATTATACTTTACAAAATAACTTTAAATATCTAGAGAAAAGAACTTTTTCAATTATTATTGCAACATAGGCCTAACCAGTTGCTCTTAAATTTTATTCATCATTCAAGTTGCAATATATACATGTAAATATATACTGAGATGTAATGGCTGCCTGTAAAATAACTTGCAACTGTCACCTTGATGAATACTCGTGGCCCGAAAATTAAATTAAATTGTTAATTTCGAAAGCAACATTTGAAATAACAATACTCTAAATTATTTTTTAACATGCCATCATGGAAATACTCGGACGTTTGTTTGATTACTAAAAGAGAAAAGTTTTTAACCGTTAATTATATGGTTAACTTTCACTTGATAATTCAATTTTCATTCATTTACTTAGAATACGAAGAAAAATATACACGTACACAAACACACACACACACACATACACGTACATTCATCCATACAATCACGCACGCACTTCCATGTATGTATTTAACTACAAATAAATGATAGAATGATTGATGTTACTTGTCATTGCATCTTCTTGAAATGTACATGAAAAATTTTGCTCGGCGCTCTTCTTTGATGATGACAAACGCGTTTGAAGGGAGACACACACGCATTTAACTAGACACAGACGATATAAACTACCTTTCCAGTTACAAACGAACACACGGCTATAAACACAGACGCAGATCCAAGATGTATGTACTGTACACATATCAATGTAACGTATTTATTTTGTCAATATTGTCTCAGAAGCAGCTCGTCCAAGTTTTTTTATAAATTGTTGATCTGAAAATAAATTTAATGGAATTAAAACTAAAACAAATGTAAGTATACATAACATTGACCTTTCCAATACATATTTCACTACCGAATTTACCTGTATGTCAAAAAGAATATATGAATGACAGTACAAAAATACACGCGCGCGCACACACACTCACACGCACACACACACATATATATATATATATGTATATATATATACACATATGTTACATTATATTTTACACATGAACAAGTACCGTAGAGATAATTGTGAACAATTAGATGAGCATGATTGTTCGTACACACACACGCACGCGCACACACGCACACACACATGCACACACAAATTAGCAGTAGCAGCTATTAATTGTACGCTCGTGAACACAGTGGAGTCTTATTAGGAAGTATCGTTCTCATGACAATGTTTTCCTATCAAAGGTTAACATGTCTTTGATGCTAACATCCACAACGTGCTTCATGCTAATTGGATGGGTAACTCTCCTCTTCTCACCTCTCTTACTCCACCATCTTTCTTTCTTTCTCCCGGCCATTTTCTTCTCTTATTTTTTATTCTACTTTTTTCTTTATTTTTTTTTTAAACAATTTTCCTTCATAAAAATGAAATTAGGTGCATCCTTAATAATAAAAGGTACATTCTAGGTGCCTCAGAGTTAAATTGAACCAATTTAGAAGATAACTAAATAAAATGAAATTACAGTTCGTTACAAAAATTACAACCAAGGTAATAATTATAGCGTTCGTTCAGTTAGCGTAATCAAAAAATAATGAATCTTTGTTAAAATAATTGGATAAAAGCAGCTGTATAATATATAATAAAATAATTTTTAATAATAATTTTTATGATGAAATGGAGTAAAAACTAAAAAATAAAGAATGTACATTGAAATGGTCTAATATAGAAAAGCGACGACTCAGAGCAAACTAAGAAAACCAAACAAACAAGGTTTTTTGACTTCTAAACATTGTCAGACTCGATTTTCTTCAGGTAAGAAGGAAGGCAGATCCAAGTTTTTGGAGTGTAAAACCAAAGGTTTTTACAGTTTCTCTTGTTGTTTTCAATCGTTGTTTTAAATTTCCCGCTATTACTGGTTCTGGTTGATTTTGGTTTCTGGAAGTTATCAAAACTGTTTTCAAGTGGTCATCTATCTTATCAATCCGTTAAATTCTTTTGTGTAAACACAGAAAGTTTTGTAACTGTTTATTTCGAAGATGGACAAAAGATTATTGTCTAAAAGGTTGTCATAATTCGTTAGGAAATTTTTAATTAGAAAAAAATTTGTTATCAATTTTTTGAGTGGTGAATTGTTCTTCTAGATTAGTTTTGTTGGCACGACCCCATATTCAATTTAGTTATTCTATTTTTTAATCGTTTTTTAATCCACAACAACTCCACAAAGCAGTATCACTATAAGGAACAAAATTAAACAAAACAACATACTGACACAACAAAACAATACCAAAGAAGTAACAGATGAAACTTTTATAGTGACTCAACAACATCATCAACAACAAAAACAACAACATCAACAACCACAACAACAAAAACAACATATACAACAACATCAAAAAAAAACAACATCAAAAACAACAACAAAAACAACAACAACAATAGCAACAATATCAACAACAAGAAGATGCCTCGTGAACTCTCATGCGATAATTAAACGATGGTTGGAGGAGGGCAATTAACAAATATACACGTGTTAGCAGAATTTGGCGTGCTTGCGTGCGTTCATTCGTTTGTTTGTTTGTTTGTTTGTTTGTTTGTTTGTTTGTTTGTTTGTTTGTTTGTTTGTTTGTTTGTTTGTTTGTTTGTTTGTTTGTTGGTTTGCCTGCTTGCTTGCTTGCATGTGTACGTAAAACATACTTGCAAATATATAAGTTGCAAGTTTAGTTAACTTAATAAATACTACTAATCAATTTTTACAAAATCATTCGTTCTGCAAGAAACATAAACACATTAAACATCAAATCTCATCACATTAAAACATCGCATCACATTAAAACATAACATCACATTAAAACATCAAATCGCATCAGTTCAAGTAGCAAGATCATACACGTAACGGTTTTGACCGTGTACTTCTTTGAAGCGGCATTTAAACTTGGACCGAGAAGCTGGAGGAGATATCCATTTTTAAACCGGGCCTCAATTGAGTCTAACATATTTTTAAAGAAATCATAAGGTGACCAAGCTGTTACATTGTCGTATTCAATTTTTATTTTTGTAAACTGGGTTGTTTGGCTCTGAGTGAGATTTCCCATTTTTTCTATCATTCAATTCTGAAACTTCATTTTCCCAGTAATGGCGTAATTTGAACTTCTTTATAGTTTTAAAATCATTCATCTGGTGTGATCCAACTCTCGCTTCGCTGGTCCTTTTGTTGTTTACAGAGCTGGAAAAAGTTATTTTGTTGTTGAATCATTATTTTTAACTAACGGACACATTGAAATGAATAACTGATAAGTTTTTTTTGATGAAAATGATAATATAATTATACTAAATGTGACCATCGATGCAGTGGCAATGGGTTTGTCCGGCAATTAACACCAACGATGAACAGGACGGAGAGGCCAACACGACTTACCACACGCCGGAGACTGTCGCTCGTACGACACTGTGCGACTACCACACAAAAATATTAGTGGTCGTTGAGTCTTTCTAAGAAGTATATGTTAACCAGAACGACAAAACTGATAATAGGTATTTCAAATTGTTAAAAACTTAGAACAAAATTTTAGCTGAAGTTAGAAACAATTTAAAACTCCATTAAAACTTTACTGTATACAACTTCTTCATTTGCCTCGTATTTAACAGCTAGCCAGTCTTTCACGGTTTCCCACTCACATGAATTTGGAAGGGTGTCTTGCATGTGTCTCATATATATACCGCCTTCTTGTTGGGACTGTACATTCTTTTAAGGCATCTCATTAAAAACAAACTATATTACGGCAACTCAATAAAAACTATAATTTGACACAAGCACCACCCCACACAAACATATGCATACACACGCATGCACACTAACACGCACACACATACACACACGCGCGTGCACACAAATGAATTACAATCAATCACTTGTCCCGATGCGGTTTGATGAGAATAATTACATTTTGTTTGTATATTATTGTGTGCATCTATCTTGAAATTTATCTTTTTTCAATCAGACCCAGACCGACAGACACATATGTTTACGTTCATATGAACAAAACAGCATGCTAATGAAGAGCAAACAATGATGACCCTGCAGACAAGCCATGATGATATTGTTGACGATTTGATGATGTCTTGTTGAGGCATCGTTCAAACACTAGATTGTGTCATTGATTCTAGTCAAATGTTTTGTCGTGCGTGTGTGTTGTTGATGTCTTGTTGTGCGTGTGTGTTGTTGATGTTTTGTTGTGTGTGTGTGTGTTGTTGATGTTTTGTTGTGTGTGTGTGTTGTTGATGTTTTGTTGTGTGTGTGTGTTGTTGATGTTTTGTTGTGTGTGTGTGTTGTTGATGTTTTGTTGTGTGTGTGTGTGTGTTGTTGATGTTTTATCGTGCGTGTGTGTTGTTGATGTTCTGTTGTGCGTATGTGTTGTTGATGTTTTGTTGTGCGTGTGTGTTGTTGATGTTTTGTTGTGCGATTGTGTTGCAGCAACGGTTTTCGGTTGTGACTTTCATATTAAAAATTAGCTGTTGTTCATGTTTTGGGATGTGTACATTTTTTGCTTGAGTATATTTTCAGTGTGTGTACAAATTTGTGGAATTCGCGCGTACAGATGTTTAACTTTATACCGTGGCGAAATTTTGAGTAGAACGACGATGTGATTAATTCTGCGGTTGTTCTGTGCACGTTGCTGCTGCCTTCCGCCGATTGTACGCCAGCAGGTCAGTTGTACATCGGTGTACGTGTACGTGTGTTTGTATAGCACATTAAGACAACAAAACATTTCAATGATAAATAAATTGTATGTGTGACGTTAATTGTAGCCATCATGCTTCAATGGATGTGCAAGTTCCTCATGATGATGGTGATGAGGATCATCCGATTAGCTGACAAAAGTGATGAGATGATGACGACGACGACGATGATGATGATAAAAAAATAATTAAATTGTTAAGAATGATCAGAGGATGGTGATGTTTGTGAAAATAATTTTAATGCAAGGATTCAACTAACGATAATTCAGAGTTTACATATTGACTGATGAAATAGCATGTGATAATTTTTACAGAATATCAAGATAATGAAGCCTATTGATTTTTAATTAAAAGGGACGACAACAATTTATCACTTGAAAATAAATTTGATGTGCGATATTCTTCTAATTGGGTTAGTATTAAACTGCGGCATGTGGTCTGTGAAAATATTAGTGTGTTGCTTGATATATCTGGCATTTGATGGTTGACGTGTTGATGACATATTTTTAATTGCATGCTTTTATCTATATATTGTTTGATCTGGATATTTTCAAAAGTAAAATACATATGCTCTGGGAATGCATTTGTTTTTACCAATCCACCTTTTTCATTTAACAAAATTTACTTTGGTTATATCTGTAAAATTGTAGATTATCAAATTGCCTATTTAATGATAATAGTATAGAAACGGAAATAAACTTAGTTTTACTGTTGTGTTCAGTTTGAATAACTAATTTGTACATAGAGTTTGTTAACATTTTAACACACACTTTTGAAAACAAATTCTCATTAAGTTGCATCGGTGGCAACAACACAGTTCCTCAAATGAGTGAGAGGTAACTGGATCCACCACTACGCACTGCATCAACAGCGCAACAATGTGATATTGAAATTGATGCTGTTAAAATAACTTAAAAATAAAAAATTTTATCGCAAGAACCAAAAAACCCATTTTTCCTACAGATATAATGGTATGACTGCTCGATTTCAAATAGTTTTGGATTTCTGGTCTCAATAATCGATAATGTGTTGCGAGAAGGTCTTACATGCCTTAGCAGCATTGTCCACGTCACTACGTGCTGCATGAAATCGCAGTAATGTGTGCATTGCAGTTGAAATCACAAAGAATGACATTAATATGACTTGATATTCATGTCACCATTAACTTCAAAATATTTGTTTTCAAACACAAGAATTTATTTTTAAGAAACTAAAATGTTGCTCTCTTCCACACTTACTCAGGCCACTTAGTTGTGAGGTGATTGAATTAACACTCGGTAAAAAGACTAATTTTTTAAACACTCAAGTTTGTTGTCTTAAAAAATCTGTCAAAAGTTATTATCCATAGAGAAATCTAAATTTTATTTTAATTTCCAATTTTACTCTACTTTAAGGTGATGAGTATCTGTCAGCAATGTTAAAACTATGCCTAAAAAACAAAACTTTACTTAAAGATATGTAAAACTGTACTTAAAAAATTATTCATCAAAATTTAGTTGACGGATTATCAAAAAAGCATTCTTGTTTTTTTTAAACGTTTGCCACCAAAGTTTCTACCAAGCAGTTCAATAATTATTCTTTGTTTCAATGCAGAGCAAAAAATGTTGATGCTTAAAAATGAAAGGAAAGTAAAATAAATGCTTAATGATAATCTTGCATGATGGAAATATGCTTAGTGCGATGGTTCGTTATTATAATTAAAATGTTTTTACAATGACACTTCTTCATTCCTTCTTTTCCACATTTTTTCAACATTATTCGCCGTGAAAACAGGACAGCATCCATCTATTATTTATTTCTATATAACATGCTTATGTTTGCGTTTGTTTGTTTTTTGTTGTTTGTTTGTTTGCTCTGGTTTGTTTGTTTGCATGTTTACCAGTTTGTTTGTTTATGTGTTAGTATTTTCTTCATTCACTAATTTCTTCATTCACTTTAATATGAAATCGATAACGTTTGTCAAAATTTAAATTTGAATGCGTGGGCGGAGTTTTGAATGACAGGATGAATGGAAGGACCCGCCCACATCCTCGTACAACTTTCCATTGGATGCACTGGCACCACCCAGCATTCAGCAGCACGCAAACACTTCTCTCA
The DNA here is from genome assembly GCF_000326865.2 of Helobdella robusta. Taxonomy (NCBI): domain Eukaryota; kingdom Metazoa; phylum Annelida; class Clitellata; order Rhynchobdellida; family Glossiphoniidae; genus Helobdella; species Helobdella robusta. The sequence goes on along the minus strand of NW_008703664.1, from coordinate 3,251,121 downwards.
TGCATCCATTCTCTCCGGTTTTTATCTTCACTTTTTATGTTCATATTCATACACTTATATATATATATATATATATATATATATATATATATATATATATATATATATATATATACACACACAAACATCAACAAGCACTGAATGGATATACGAGAATATATATATATGTATATATATACATAATATATATATATAATATATATATAATTGTTGTTTGTATATGGCAAGGTATTATATAGGTTAACTTACATTTGAAAAGCGTCTAACACGATTATACTGGTTGGTTAGTTGAAGGAGCGACTCACATATAAATACAATGGAGCACAATAGATCGGGATGAATTGAACTATTCAACATATATGTCTGATTCATTTGCTGTTTGTCTCTTTTCAATGAAAATTGCGACAAATAAGCAAATAGAAAATTGTAATTGAACGTCGATAGCTACGCAGAACATTGAAAGGTGTTATTTTGTACTCGGGGCTCTGGAGTTTGCAGAATTGAAAATCTGTTGTTCTTCAAGTTATTGTTTAATCCTCAAAAGCAATTATAATTTTAAAAAAAACAAAACAAACCAAAAAACGCAATTTAAGATAGCAGTGTAAAAAATTTGGATACAAACTTAACTACTCAGTTATTATTATTGTTCGCGCTGATAAAAAAAAATGTTGAAACAATATGACGTTCAGTGCAAAATGTTTTTTTAAATTAAATATTTAAAAGTAATCAAAGTGCAAATTCTCAATAAAATTTGAAGCGATAATGTGGTCTTCATCCATTCAAAGGGAGAAAAGCGAACCTGCCATCGTTAGCAACAATGATAATAATGGTCAAAAAAATACCGTTTTTGGCATTGAAACGACATCGGCTGGAAAACAACATCAACAACAACACAACATGTTATTTTCCCCAATGTCTAATCAGTACACGTTAACTTCTAGTCAACAATTTCAGCATCAGATGTTGTCCCAGCAAAATTATCGCAATTCAAACATGGGTCCCTACAGCCGAAGATCCACAAACTCGTCGTCAGCTTATCAACATTCGCAACAAACGCAAAACAACTCAAGCAATAAAAACACCAGTCCAAACAACAGCAGCAACCACAACAACAACAGCAACAATAACAGTAACAACACTAGTAACAACACTCTAACACATCGTATGCACCAACTGACATCGTCACCACCTCAAGGACAAACAGCTCCCCAGCATACCTCACCAGGAGAATGTCGAACTCAACAACCGCATAAACAACGACAATCAACAAACGTCAACGCGGGAAATAACACAACTAACACGCCTGCCACCAACAGCAGTCACCATCACCATCATTCTCACGAAGGAAACCACGGCAAAAAGAACGATGACAGGGTGAAGCGTCCCATGAATGCTTTTATGGTGTGGTCTCGAGGACAGCGAAGAAAAATGGCTCAAGAAAACCCAAAAATGCACAATTCGGAAATTTCAAAAAGACTGGGGACCGAATGGAAACTGCTGACCGATTCCGAAAAAAGACCATTCATTGACGAAGCGAAAAGGTTGCGAGCTATTCATTTGAAGGAGCACCCTGATTACAAATACAGACCCAGACGCAAAACCAAACCAGCATTTCGTAAAGACAATAAATTTATTTTAGGATCGAGTAGCACCGCTGCAAATTCTCTTCATCATTCTCATCACCATTCTCACCATCACCAACCGCTGTACAGCAACAATGCCAACAACTCAAATAGCATTATATCGAATCCATCAACAAACTCATTCAACCAACCGCTAATGCAAAGGAACGCGTTAGATCAAACAACCGTTTATCCCACATTCAACAATTATTTAAGCAGCAGTAATTATTTCTTTGGAGGTTCCGGTGATTCAACCAATCATTATCATCGACAACTTTCACCGTACAACCAATCGAGTCTTGCCAATCAGTACGGATACTCCACATCGAACCCATTCTTGCCAGTAGCTTCAGTCTACGGAGGTCATTCGAATAATTTTCCTGCTTACGGCAATTCAGCATCATTTTTGAGTCGTTCCTCTTCAGAAACTTCATCCTCAAAGGAAGCCAGCCACAGCGCCAACAACAACAACAACAACAATACAACCAACACAAACTCTGTGAAACAAGAGCACGGCACCAACCACATCAACAGCAACAGTCCCCTATCCGGCACATTATCGTCGTCATCATCTCATCTAGGTTCTTTTTTTCCTCAAAACATCAACTCCGCCCGAGGATGTCCCAAAGAATTTTCCTCGATGAACTCTGGTGGCAGTGACATCGTGGACATGATCAACAGCATGTACCTACCCGGGCAAGGCAATCCAGCCGATTTTGGGGGATATCTTGATCCAAATAGAAGTCTATACCAGCATTACAACCAGAGATTTGTTTCGTTACATGGAGGCGATTTTTATCCAACACTCGGCACTTCGATTCCACCTCTTTCTCATTTATAATATCGTGTATCTGTGTCCGTTGCGTTTTGCATTCATCTTTCTAAAATTTCGTAAGTTGCTTTGTAAAATTTCTTATCGTTTGTAAGATTGGTACAACATGTTTAGTATTCGTACGTTATTTACTATTCATTTATTTATTCACTATATTGCAAAATACTCTGGAAAATATGGGGAATATTTTTTGCCAAATGTTAAGATTCAGTGTGTTTGGTGTCAAACCTTCAACAATATTATTATAATCAACAAAGTAAAGATTTTATTTTACTAAGTAATTAAATTTCAAATTTGTAAAATTATTTTATTATGAAAATAAATTTATGACAACCGCAATTTCAATTTTTTTACCAGTTACAAAACATCTGTTGTTATTTTCAGTCATGACGTCTTTACGACTGTTTACAATGGCATCCTGAATTAACATTTTCCTATTGAATATTCATTAATATTTTTGCAATTTCATTTTCTAGATAATTCGTTTTCGGTGGGTGTAATTTGAATACAAGAGCACTCGTAATGGTATAATTACGCACATATAAATAACGACAAACACACACACACACAAGGACACATTTAATCTCTCTCTCACACACACGCACACACAATCGCACACACTCCTACGTGCACATGCACAGCCACACAAGCCGAATAGATTTTTTTATTGATTTGCCTCGCATGACAAAATCGAACTCTAAACCAGCAGTATATTTTTGTAAAAGCCAAACGTGTTTCTCTTATTTATTAACATTATTAAAATCAGATGTTATTATCAATATTAATTAAATATTAATTAATTAAATCTAATTTCTAAATTCACTAATGTTCTTAGTTACGTTATAGCATTTAAAATTATTAAATATCTGAGTCAATAAATTGATGAACTAATAACATATTTTTTATATAAAGAATGCCACGAACATTTCAAGCGTGTGTGGCCTATGTAAATTTGCGTCTGTACTTTTTAAAATGGTTTCAATGAATTATTTATTCTATTTTCAGAAAAATTTTCATTTAAGAGTACTTTTACCACTAACCAAATTATGTACCTGATAAAATATTAAAACATTGCATTTAATTTAATTATTTAATGTTTGAAGTCAGCACTTGGACAAATTAAATTCATTTGATTTGTGTGAGAAAATTAGTATGCAATGCATTAATTTTCTGCGTTTTTTGTTTATACAAACATTAGTTACGCAAAACATTAACCAACGTTTAAAAATAAAAGTATGCTATTAATATTTTATAATTTATTCTCAATCAAAGTTTATGTACATAATACACAAAAGTCTAGTGTACATCATGTTTACGTTATTTATATTATACACAGTTTTGTACATTTATTCCGTTTCATTTATATTTATTCATCTGCTGGGTACGTTTTTTTTCAATTGATTTGAAGTTAGGCATGATTTTGTTCAAAAAGCAAACCCCAAAAATGCATACAACAGTTGTCTGATTATTTTGATTTTTTGTTTTCAATTGATTCTTGCCACTCTCACAAATCTCAACTGCTCATTTTTAACATTCAATAGAATTTTTGACCGTTACATTTGTGATTAATTGGTTCATGACTGTTTTCAAATATTAACCCCATTGTAATTGGTTGACAAATAAACTTTACGGAAATCAGTAATTTGTTTTAAACAATTTTATTTTATAAAAAAAATGAAATTTGAGCATCCTTAGCAATAAATGCCCCATTCTAGGTGTCCTCCAAGTTAAATTGGACCAATATAGAGAATAACTAAGTAAAATGAAACAACAGTAGTTTGTTGCAAAAATTACAACTAAAATAATAATTATATTGTTCGTTCAGTCAGCGTAAACAAAAAATAATGAATGTATGTTAAGATAATTAGATCGAAATAGATACATAGATACATAATATAATAATTTTTAATAATAATTTTTATGATAGAATAGAGTAAAAACTAAAATAAAGAATGTGCATTGAAATGGTCTAATAAAAAAAGAGACAGTTCAAAGCAATCTAAGAAAAACAAACCAAAAAAGTTTTTGACTTTTAAACGTTTTCAGACTCGAAGGAAGGCAGTTCCAAGTTTCTGGAGTGTAAAAACAAAAGTTTCTACTGTTTCTCTTGTTGTTTTCAATTGGTGTTTTGAAATCTTTTGTGTAACTTGATTTTAAAAGTTAAATTTGGAATCAATGATTACTCCCAATAGTTTAAATTGATCTACTTGTTCTAACAGATTGTCATTTATCTCTAATGACAAATTTACAATTTATACTTTATTGTTATGAGAAAAATCATATATTGGACGTTTAAATCATATATTTTGTTTTCATAAAAGTGATATTTAAATTATTTATTTTAGACAAATGGTATAATGACTCAGGAATGTTCACAGCAGAAGACTTTGGGCAATTCAAATGCATGCGTGGAATTGGTACAAAACGTGCAATCATCTGCAGAAATGATAGATTTTGTCATGAATTTGCACTATGTCGTTTAAAAATAGAGTAAAAAGTAATGGGCCGAAGACGCTGCCTGGTGGCACGCCTCTTACAACAGGTAAAAACTTAGAGTTTAAACCGTTTATACCCACGTACTGAAACTAGAGCTTAAGTAAGACTTTCTCAGCTAAAAACATTCTCTTTTAAATCGACAACATCGAATCTTTTGAATCAATAAATTGTGATCAACCAAATCAAATACTTTAGAAAAATCTACAAGGACAGCCAATGCAAACATGAAGTTATTAAGGATTGAGTTGATATCATTGCTAAATTTCAAGAGCGTATCCTCAGTTGATAATTTTTTTCTAAATCCGAATCGGTTACTACTAAGAATATCCAAATTGTTTATATAGGCTTCCATTCTATGTTGTATAATTTTTTCATATAATTTGGAAAAAAAGGACAATACTAATTGGCCTATAATTTGAAATTTTCTGATTTTGAACCAGATTTTTGGATTGGAATGACTTGAGCTTTTAAAAGCATTGGGAAAAAACCTTGGTCCATTGATTTGTTATATAGAGTGGCTAATGTGGATGAGATGGAATGGATAATAGGCAGATAATTTTATTGGGTGTATTATAATGATCCAGTGAATTAAATATGGGAAAGATTTACATTGGAAGATAATTTCTGCACAGTTTGTTGGCTCTAAAACAAATTGTGCATTATTGTGGATTTTTGCGTAGATAAGTTTTATTATCAGTAATATTATTAAAAAGATAGATTTTTTAAAAATCGTTGAAATAATTTGTTCTTTGTTTAAAATCCTCAACTGGTGTTTTGTTTATAAGGACTGGATAGTTCAAAGGTTCTTTTTGCTTGTTAATTAATGTCATTTTATTTCTTTTAGTAATTGAATTACTCAAAAAACTATTCAATAGAAGACACCGACATTTAAAAAACATTCAGTTACATAATAAAATTTCATTGCAAAATGAAAACAAATTTTCAACGAAGGTCGACCACAAACAACATACAACGGCACCAACAGCAAACAACGGCAACATCATTCAGGGCCGGATCTAGACTACGTTGACGAAGGGGGTCAAAATTTGGGAAAATTGATAGAAGGCCAAAATTGTGTGTTTGTGTGGCCAAAATTTGGCTAGCGACGTTTTTTTCGCAAATATTTGGTGAATGTTTTTCTGAAAATGTTGCTTTCATTTGTAAAAGCTGAGTTTTACTGTTTTTTAATAAAACCACTGCTTACAACTGCCATTGGAAACATTAGCAAACACCAACAACACACCAAACACACAACCAGCACATTAAAAACACCAACATCCACCACCCAACAACAAACACACACAAACAATACAGCACAACCAACAACAACAAACAACGATAAACAAAAAAAAATTTTTTGTTCGGTCACAATCAAACAGAAAATATAAAATGTAAAAATTATTGAACAATGACTGAGCGCATATCAGTAACTAAAACAACATCCGTCCGTATCGCTCTATATGTATGTATGTATGTATGTATGTATGTATGTATATCGCTCCATATGTATGTATATATGTATATATAAATATATAATTATATATACATATATAATCATTATTTAGTATGCCATACAATAAATATATACAATTACTTTGAACGCACAACTGAGAAAAATGTTTTAAATTTTTGCTCTGAATGCCGAGGTTTACCAAGTCTGATCACTTATCTGTTTGGGTAATGCTGGAATACGTCGAATTAATCAACAACAGTGTGCTAGCTAGGCTGCAACAACAACAGAACGATTGAGTGGTTGTAGCAGCAACAGAAATGCCACAATAAATAGCAGTAGCTTCACTAGCAGCGCTACAATTGAGTGGCAGTAGCATGAACAGCGGCATTACAAATGAGTAGAAGTAACAGAGCAGCAACAAATAAGTTGGAACTGTATCAGGGGCAATAACTGATGCAGCAAGTTACAACAATGGAACTTTGGTGGTGGCAGTACAATCAAGTAGCAGCCGAATAATTGAGTGCTGGCCATAGAAAGAGTACAATTGAGTTAAATTGAGAAGTAGGTAGGAGCAGGAGTAGTAAATTATGACGGATGGAGCAATCTGCTTCTTGACCTTTCATATTCTCGTGCAGATTAAAAGACGGCCTCCTCTTTATAACTATCATATCCGCTACCTTGGCAACGGTGAAATATTGGCGGTGGCCATCCAGTGTGTGTCTCCGGTTCTGATGATGATGATGAAGACGACGATGATGACGACCATGATAATGATGGCGACGACGATAATGATGATTTTGATGATGATAGTGATAGTAGATAAGGTGATCTTGATGATGATGGTTGTGATGATGGTTGTGAGGATGATAATTAATGTGATGATGGTCGGATGGTGATGAAGATAATTGTTGTGATGAAGATGATGACGATGGTGATGATGTTAATTGTTAGGGTAGTTATGTTGAGTTGAATATGTTTATAACAGGTTGATTGGACTGATATCAATGAATGAGGATATTATAACAACAATGATGGTTAAATTTAGAAAGTTCAATACAAAATAAGTAGGTCAAAAAATAATAATTGAAATTAATATAAAAAGTAAAAAATTATTTGTTAAAATATGAAAAATAAAAAAATAAACTAAACAAATATGAAGTAAGAAGAAATTTAGGAAGGAGCGCAAGATAATTGGGTTATGTGCTTCGTGATGCAATAACTTTGAGTTTGTGTTGGTTTTTGTGTTTGTTTTCATGTGTTTGTATGTTTGTATGTTTTTTTCTGCGTCTGTGTTTGCATATATGAGTAGAAATAAATGAATCCTTATTTGTGTTCCAATGTGAGTCTTATACGTATTTGAGTGTGTTTTTCAATTAATGTTTACAAGATTTTCACTTTAGATATACATAGTTCACACGTGCTCGTTCGTAAATTCGTTTGTGTTGTAACTGGTTTTGTATGTATGTTCAGTTTTGTTTGTTTGGGTTTACAAACTTTAACATATTACTCATGATGAGATTTTGTCTTTAATTAGGTTAAGGAAATAAAAATTGAAAATTGTATAAATACAGATGAACGGATGACATTGCAGCCAATGCTGATGATGCTGATGTTAAAGCTGCCGATCCTTAATTGAAGTCTTCGTTCGTATCTTGTTTGATGATGCTGGTTTAATTGAATAAAGAAAATATTGATGATTTTGATTTATTCTATGTGGATGAGTTCGGTTGGATAAAATTTGAATATTGCAAACCAAAATGTTACCAATGGCACGATAAGTTGAGTCACGATCACGAAGACCGTCATTTTTATCAATCAAATGGACTAAAAAATAAAGCAAATAGAATAACAAACAGGCAATCAAACAGATGAACAGACCAACGGACAAACAGATGAACGAACAAACAAACGGAGCGCCGAGAAATGTAATAATGGCCAAGTTGCAGAATCGCGCTATCAAATATTAAGACATTCGTGACCTTTCACGGGTTTGTTGACAATTGTCTGCTACATGCTCCAATGCTTTCTGGTCACACGTGTGCAGTAATTTATGAAATCTACCGAATTTCTAGCATTGGATAGTTTTTTTGGTGAATACTGGTAAAAGACCATAATTAATGCAGTAATTTATGAAATCTACGTAACGCTGTCATGTGACGTTCTATTTCACAATTTTTACCCTTTTCCGTAATAATAATAATAAATGTAATAATAATAACAAAAACACTCTTACGACTAATAATAGTAATAATAATAATAATTATAATAATTATATCAACACCAAGTTAATAATAACAATAATAATAAATGTTTATATATTTTGCAGGCGAACGTCGCAAGCTTGCGCACATTGTTTCAGCATTTCGTCTCAACAGAAAAAAAATGAGAAAATGTAACCACAAACGAATTAAATGTTTAAACTTTTTTTTAAATTAGCTCAATTCCTGCGCAATTGTTATTTTTCCATTGCGAGATAGAAGTTGGACTTCCTCAGCGACTCGGCGAGTAACATTTTTAATTCCAAACTGAGGCCATCAATCACTCTGAAATAATGATCATTGTTTTTTAATTCTATCTCATTAAAATATTTCATTGTGCTGATAAATTAACGTCCGCATTTATACTGCTTGTAAAAATGCCACATCATCATTGCAATGTCAACCAAGTACGTATAAATGTTACGGTAAACACAAATCGTGAATTTCTTTTGAAATGAGATCTTAAATTACGCCTTTAAGACTGATTTTGCGTGGACATCCAAACATATTTTTAACTTTCCGTTGATGAAATAACGTGTTTGTTAATGTTTGAGCAAGAAAATGAAAAAATGAATCTTAAATCATTTTCCTCGTGATCATCATCGTATACAGGAAAGTAGAAAGTATCCAAACAACGTTGACAAAGGGAGGAGGACAAAATTTTTGTAAGTCATGAAATTTGGTGAAGACAAAATTTGCCAGAATTTTTGTTGGCATGACCATAATTAGGATGAGGACCTGATGACTTTTTCCTTTACTCATTGCGCAAATTATTGGCCATGGCTCTGGTTCCCTCTCTAAATCCAACATTGCTTTGATCAGTTTAATGAAAATTTGCCTCTTAACAATCCACGATGCTGTTACAATCATATTTTTTTTCCAACAGCCTACTCCATTTAAGCAGTTGTAACGCTTCACAAATTACCCGAATAATAAACGTATTTAACAACTTTAAAAAATGCAAATAATGATGATAAACAAGTTTTTAACAAAGCCGTACACATAATCACCAACGACAGATTCAAACTTCGCCCAAAACACGCCACAGCACGCGAGAACACATTACAAAACGAGACAAAGTAACATAATGATCGGCTGAATGGCGGTCGGTGGCTTGCAGATAATGATGCTGACGATGTGTCTGCTTGTGGTCCCAAGCGTCTACGTTTGAGGTGAATTAGCGATTCAATGGTGTCACATGCACGAGAACTCTCCCTCCGATGCTCCATCATTCCATTCGTCTTTCAGGCACAAACGAACATCAGCACACGCACACAACATTCAACATGCCCAGCCGTTATAATTTTATAATTCTTTTTAAATTTTTTAGCAAAGATAGGCAGCCAAAAATTCACAGGTTTCTTGCAGGCTACAATTACTCAAATGTATTGAAAAAAATAATCGATATGACTTTTTAAATTGAAAAATTATAAAATAAATGTAACCAATAGCTTAAACTGGCTGTTCACACCACTTCAAAACAATTAGAAAACTCGAAGTAGAAACACTTTATCATCTTGGTCAGTTTCAGAAAGACCAACTATCGCCAGAGGTTTATGTTAATATATAGATATATTATACGTACCCACGTAAGAATTAAAATTAATCAACTAACTCGGTACAATTAATTAGCTACAAAACGTTACAAAGTACCATAATGATCGGCAACATAATAAGGATATGATAGGATATATACAAATGGGATATATATATATATATATATGTATACATATATATATATATATATATATATATATATATATATATATGCGTGTGTGGTGTGTATGAGTAAGTATGTTTAGCTTATATTTGTGCGTTTTAATACCTTATACTATCTGTATGTGTGCGTGTGTGCGTGTGTGCGTGCGTGTGTGGTGTGTGTGTGTGTGTGTGTGTGTGTGTGTCATAAAATCTGCCTTATCCAGCTGCGTAAACATTTGACACTTCCGAACAACTTGTCTGCACACGTGGAAATGTTTCGAAACTGGTTTGCTAATTTATCATTACAATTTTGGCTTCTTATCAACTGTGTATGTGCGTGCGTTTGTAAATGTGTTTGCCTGTATATAATTGATTGTATTACATTTCTAACCTACATTCATTCATACTTGCATGTGGTGCAGATATACTTGATACACGGTGTCCACCAACACCAACACACCAGCATTTGCTTACTTGCGCACTAGCAAACTTTCATTCCAGCCAATATATCTTGCGTATATACTAATAGTTTCTGACGTATTAACGCATACATGCATGAAAGTGAATGCTTAATTCTGCATGCACATATAGGTTAACTGCACACAAAATTGTGTCATCAATACGGTGCACACGTACAGGCGTTGAACGCGCAGCACACACTCACGCACACGTGAATACTCCCTCAATATAACACACACACACACACGCACACGCACGCACACGCAGATGCACAGGCAAAGCTGAACAATGAATGCGTGTCCTCTGGCGAACAATTCTGTCAAAACGACTCCAAATTAAAATACGCCTTGCGTTGTCGATTAAACAAGTTGATCAACATGTGAATAATGGATGGATGGTCTGGATGGCAAGTAGATGGCAGTGAATGGATGGATGGATAGATGGATGGATGGATGGATGGATGGATGGATGGATGGATGGATGGATGGATGGATGGATGGATGGATGGATGGATGGATGATGGATGGATGATGGATGGATGGATGGACAAACGAACGAACGAACAAACGAATGAATTAATGATTAAACGAATGAACAAACGAACGAACAAATAGATATATGATGGAATCATGATCGTTGGAAAGATTGTTGGATTGGTGAGTGTATGAATATTCAGATGGTTGTATGACGTTGTAAGTTATAAATGTAGGAATGGACGAGTTAATTGAGAAATACATAAACTGTTTTACCAAGAACGATTAATCAAAGAGAGGGTTAGAACTTGAAATGAACCAATCCATATTAAAAGCTTGGTGAATCAAAAAAATAACGCTTGAGATCACGGCCTGCCAACTTCTCAACTAACTAACGAAATGAAATATATGTAACATTTCTTAATATATTCAATAAATAATGTAATAATGTTGAGGATGATGATGACGACGACAACGATGGTGATGGTGATAATAATTATAAAGAATGCACTATGATGAGAAGAGAATTTAACTTTCATGTTATTTTAAATAGTTACAGACACAAAATGTAGTAGAATACATGGGAGAAATAACGGAATAAAATAGGACAGATAGAGATAGAAAGAGAGAAAGAAAAAGAAAGAGAGAGAGAGAAAGAGAGAGAGAGAGAGAGAGAGAAGACAGGAAGAAGACAGAGAAGAGAGGAGGACCTGGCTCTTTCAATTGAAACTTCGTAATAAGAGCTATTTAACGTCCGTACAGTCTTGATGATAATAACGATGGTGGTGATGGTGATAATGATGACGATGGAGGTGATGATAATGATGAGGATGATGATGGTGGTGATAATAACGATGATGATGACACTAATGTTGATTGTGATGTTGTTGTTGTTCTTGTGATGATGATAATGTCAACTCAACAACATTGTACTTTCTACTGCTTGTAACACACTTCACACACGCAATGCATTTTTGCATAAACAGCTTCTTTCATTTCTCCTGACATGAGTCTAGCAGTATGGGAAACTTGACATTTTTATAACCTCCATCCAACGTCACCATCACCATCACAACTTTCACCAAGATTCCCATCACCACAAAATGATAAGAGCAGACTCCTCGTGGCGATGATGGGTAAATGATGATGTAAAAGATGGTAATGATGATGGTGGTGGTGGTGCGTAAGATGACGTCACGAGTGGTTGTAAGGATAATAATAATTATTATATTGATTATATTATTAATGGTAATAATATTATGCATATAATGATAAATATTAAATATGATAAAGAAATGACCACGGACAAAATATGTTGATGATGATGATGTAAGAAAAGATAATGGTGATGGTTAGGATGATGACGGATAGGAATAAGAGGAGTAAGATGGGAAGATGATGATGGTGGTGATGGACAAACAAGATGATGACGAATAAAATGTTGGTGGCGTTGAGTCAGTTGCTAATCGTTCAAACGATAATGAAGAATAGGATGATGATGATGATGAAATGAAGAAGATGATGATGATTATGAATAAGATGATGATGGTGATGAATAAGATGATGATGGTGATGAATAAGATGATGATGGTGATGAACCAGATGATGATGGTGATGAATAAGATGATGATGATGATGAATAAGATGATAATGATGATGATACATTAAAGTGACTCATGTGTTGTTGCACATCGGATGAGATTAGCGCTGACCTGGTTTGTTGTTTTGTTTGCAAATTTAATCAGAGAATGAGAATTAGGATATTAAAAATTTAAAAAGTCTTCAGCCATGCGAAATAAATAAGCTCTCGAAATATACTTTTTTCATTTTGTAGTTATTTTACATTGATTAATCGGTAAAAAGTTATATAATCTTTGCAGGTACAATCACATTGAAACTTGTAAACACATGACCTGCCCTCTTGTTCAGTGGATAAGATAAAAGATAAATAATAAAATAATAATAACAATAATAATAATAATATACTTATACTAGGTACGTGATCTTGATAAATGCGACATACGTGACACAACGTCATGCAGAAAATATTTTTTGTGAAGCAGAGAATATTTTCTTTTCATTGTCACCTTTACTTCCTGCATATTTTTGCCTACCAATTAGTTTGATGGGCTTCACTAATGCCATTTTCCCGGTTACGGCGTTGCTAAGGAAGGGAAGAAGAATAGACAACTCTCGGAATAACCGGAAGTAGAGATGTGCGTGTTGTTGCATGTTACGTTCGCAAATAATGAGATTTTTTGCGGTGGAGTGTAGAGAAGCGTACTATGGTTATCGAGCGCACATGTGCATGTTACTTTCGTGTTATTGTTACATTTATGTCAATGTTATGTTTATATGACTGTTATGTTCATGTGATCGTTATTTGCATGTTGAAGTTACGCTCAGTTCAGATGCATTTTATGTTCACATATGTAAATGCAAATTCGTGTGCATGTTATGTTCATCCATTCATGTGCGTGCATGTTGATGTTTGTGTGGTTGTCATGTTCGGCTGTGTGATTCGCTCATCTGCACGTACCAAGTTTTCACGTTTGCAGGTCCATTGTCTTCAGTGTTTTCAACGAAGTTTTCGTAACCAATACTGTATTTTACATTAAAAACAGATACATGGATTTTATTTTCAGTTGAAAAAAAACAAAAATTAAAATCAAAACTTGTTCAGTGAGAAATTGAAAATGATGAAAAACGACAGTTCAAAACAAACTGATTCCCATAAACTGAAGTTTAAAAAAGTCCCTCGAACTAAATGTAGCATAATTTGAGCAGAAATGTCAAGACGTGTAACAGAATGCTGAACGAATCCACAGAAAGTTGTCACTTGATCCATCTGAAAACACGTCTGCGTCTATGAACCACATGCGATACGTTCTAATTGTACGCTATCGAATTTTTAAAAAGACTCACGCTAATAAGCGAAACACATTCAACCATTGTGTGATGAACTGACGAACGTCTAAAAACAATATCAGGCTCTCTTCTTTCACGTTTCATCATATATAGTTATCTATAAAATTCGCTTCAAAATCAAGCAATTGTTAATTTGTTTTTTCAGCACTTTTCAATTGAATTCAAAATAATTACGATGACGAAAATATAATTAAAGTTATAAATTTATTTTGAAGAACTAACTGTTCAGTAAAATTATTATCACAAATTACAAAATTATGAGTCTCTGGTGAATCAGGCACAGGTAAGGTAGGTAATTCAAAAAAATTATTTTTTAGTGTTATTGTAAAAATTATAATTTTAATATTTTAAAAGTTTACATATCAAAATTGCAAATTCGAATTCTAGCCATCAAACCAAACGAAGGATGGTAATTAGCACTTTAGTTTACATCTGATTAGAACTGAAAAGGCAGATCTGAGAATGTTTTCTTTTGTTTGTTCATGCATGTGCAAATCACTGAAGTTCGTTTGTCTCCATCAAATTCATTCATCTCTTCAATTAGTGGTTTCTATATTTCCTTCCTGTTGAGTTTTTTCAATGCGTCCAACCAACTTATCTATCGATCCATCCAAACAATTCATCTAACCAATGCATCTAACCAATACATTCAATCAATCAACCGATCTATTTTACCAATGCATCCAATCAATGCATCTAACCTATTCATCCGATCAATGCACCTGATCAATGTATTCAATTAAAGCTACCAACCAATCACATTCAATCAAATCAAATCAAATCAATCAATGTTGTACCATATACTTATAACACGTTGTAATAATAACAATAATAATAATAATATAAATAATAATAATAATAATGATGATGATAATAATAATAACTTATAATACGTCATAATAATATGTAGGTAGGGGTACGTTGACATACACATAATTTGATTGTACGTTACTTTTGTTGAATAAAAAATTTTGGTCCTATTAACGACCTTGAACGGATTGAACAGTACGATACGACATTAATCTGAAAGCGTTCGCGCAAAACAATTATATTTTAGCTGTTGCGGATCTCGCTATATTTTGAGGTTACATGCACCAGGTTAAATTTATACCGGTTTTGTCCTATCGTGTTCTATTCGTTATAAACTTTATTGGTAGCATGGAATTTTCAAGAAAAATTGCTCTATCGTTTTTCTTGCATTATACGCTCTACTGGAAGCAAGAGATACAATGACGTCATGCATCTATTTATAATAATTGATGCAGGGAGATTCCAGCTGGTGCTCCTTTATAACGCAAAAATCCTGTGTAATAATGTAATTGCTTTCTGGACAACGTTCACACCAAACGCATCATTTCACTTCTTATGTGTAATTCAACGTTTGATAGCGAGAGCCGAGTGAATGTCATTTCAAGAAAATGAAAAACGCTAAAGCTGCAATGACGCAAATGCTTTCAAGTTCCAAGTTAACGTTCATGTCAAGTGCTATGCTTCAAATCCTGGGTTAGATCGGTTAGAAACTTACAGCAATTAAAATAATTTTTTTTGATTATTCGTATGAAGCACAATTTTCATTACAACAATGAACAAAATTTTGGGTAAGGGTCTGCATCTTACACCCAGGATGGTTCTCTGACAACCAGTCCAATTCCTAAATACATTGATAAACATAATTTAAGATTTTAAAATAATGGATTTTAAAATAAATGTTTTTCGCAAATATGATATTGCTTCATTTTCGTTTTCTAACCTAATAAATAGACAACTCATCAACTTGGACACAACTTTAAAAACTTGCATTCTACATTTTATCAATTTACCTTAGAGACCTCATTCATGTAAGTAAAGTAACATTTAAAAATCACCTGTGTGATGAACACGTGAGACCTTCTTTTGTTTTGACAACGTTAAAAAGTAATTCTACCTCGGTCACTAAAATCTGTTAGAAAAAGTTTAATAAAGTTGATTCGCCATTCATGTCAGCAAATAAGAATAGTTCAAGTAAGAAAGATGATTTAGCAAATCTGGATTCCACCCAAATTGCCACCAAAACTAAAGCAGAAAGGTAGGTTAGGTTAGTTAGTTACTTTAGTTAGTTAGTTAGGTTGTGTTGTAGGGTGGAATCAATAATTAATTAATAATTAGTTACTATTATATAAAATCCTGGCTTAATATTTAAGTATTATTGATAGTACGTACAGTTAATTATTACTGAGCAAAGATGATAAAAAATTATTTTTAAATGTTTTTAATCTTAGGATTTCATTAAAAACTGCTGCCAAATAAGTTTGTTCATTATTTTAGAAAAGTTAGTTCATTATTTTTGAACAGTCATTAATCATTAATGTTTTTCTGCCATATTCTTACTTTGCTGTATGTATAATAAATTTTCCAGCATCTCAATTCTACCTGCTTATTCCAGTTTCAGCAAAATGAACTCAATCACGTTCATTATTATTTTCATAGATTATGTAAATCAATGCCAGCCTTTGATGTCCTTTTTTAATATATATTTAAATTTATGTAACATCATTATTATGTCTGGTTAGAACAATTAAAGCGAGCAACAAATATTAATATAAATTTAAAATTGTTAGTCACTTTTTAAATTTAGTTGATGGAATTTGTTTAAAAACATGTTTCTAATAATTGACTGTTGAAAAGATTTATTTTTGTAATGAACTTTTTTAGTGATCAGTTAATTATTCAAATAGGTTTTTAATATTTTTGAGCTGGTAAAATATTAACTGTTTCAGATGGGCTTATTTTTATAATATTGTTGATTGTGCTTATTAACTGATTAACTTATTAATTGATAAAATAAAATGTCAGTGTCATGTCGATGGTACAGTCATTTGAGCATAATGAAAGTTTCTTGGTTGGTCAGGGCATTAAGAGTAAATCCAAAGCAATTCATTCATCCAGATCATCAGATGCTTCAAGTCATCACACCAAAACATTGAAAAACAATCAAACCAAGCAGGAAACCAAACGGAGACATGTAGGTTTCTAAAGTTAATTTTTCATCTCTTGAAAAAAATTATCTGTTTTCAGTAGATGATGTTAAATATTTTTAAGTGCCAATTTTTATAAAAATAAGTTTATACCATGCACATTTTTACACATTTTTATATTTGGTAGTAACATTTTTGCTCTAAGGTGATTGGACCGACATTCAAATCCAGAAATGATGATTTTCACAAGATTTTCACATCAGTTAGCCCAAGTGAAAAAATAATTTCAGGTTGTTGTTGCAATGTTTTACCAAAGATGCTTAATTTTTTTATATGTGTCATGAAAATATTGAATTACTAATAAACTATATTCCTAGATTATTCTTGTGCACTACAAATGGACATTTTATTTCATGGTCGCATGTATATAAGTGAAAACCACCTGGGGTTCTATGTTTACCTGTTCAGAAAAGAAACCAAAGTGAGGATTGTTTTATCCTATTTTTTAAACATTAAACTGCCATTATTAATGTGCACTGCATTTCTGTTGATTATATTATCTATTACACAAGCTTTTCTGTGATTGTTCATTAGAAGTTTAATAAATATTTATTTAGCATTTTAAACCTCACAATAAACTTTTATTTGTGGTATAAATGGTTATATTTAAAATCAGACTTACCAAGTTATGTATTATCAATTGAATGTAAGACTTTGGAATATTATAACTTCTATAATTTATTGAAGCCTTCACTATTTTACTTTCAATTTTAAAGATTCTCATAAAATGGATTGATGTAATCAAAATAAAAAGAGAAAAGACGGCAAAATTGATTCCAAATGCAATTCTTCTTGTGACTCATTCTGATAAATACTGCTTCACATCTCTGGCCATGCGAGACAAAACGTTTCTTTTAATGAGGGAGTTGTGGCAGAACTCATTCAGTAACTATGTAAGTATTTTGTATTATTTCTGTTTTATATTTTGGTGTTTTCTTTTGTATCATTGTTTTAAACTTTCTGTTGTTATCTTTATGTTTTGCATTTCTGCATCTATCAATTTGATCTAATGGTAAAATTGCTACTTCATAAATAATTTTATCTATTTTTTTGTACCAGTTTTATTTATATGTTTTTACATTCAGAAAAATGGTTATTTTAATTGTTATGTTGAACTTCAACAACTTTGTTTAGAAGCTGACGAATGTAGATTTGTGGTTGTGGAGGTATTATAACTATGGAGATGAGTTGGGCTTGAATGACGAAGCTGACAGTAACAGATTATTCTCAAGAAGTATCTCACATAATGATGGCAGTTCTGCCGATTGCAAAAAAATTTCAAGCAGTCCCACAATTTATGACGAAGGTGCCGATGATTCTCTCAGGTTCAAAGTGACCGCACTGGATAGGTCACAGTTTTATTGTCGAGTTCAAAAACAGTTGAAACTTCTTCAATTGGAAACTACGAACAAGATTGTAAGTTGAGTTTATTTTAACATAATTGAAAAATTTTGCTTAGTTTAAGCTAAAGTATGTATGCAGCAACGGATCGATGGGACCGTGCGAGCCAGTGCACCCGTTTGAGCGTTATTTGTATTAAACGTTAGAAATGTTCGTTGTTTTGACAAAAAAGTAGTGTTTTGAAGGAAAAATAGACATTATAAGCCCAAAAATGGTCGTAAGTTAACAAATTTAGACCACTATTACCAAGAAAATTGAAACATTTTCCAAACAAATTTGAATATTGAATTTTTTTTCTAAATTTGAAAATCTTGGTTTTTTGGCTTTCCCATGAAAGTTGTCTTTTGCCACTGTTTTATTCCAAATATTTTAACAACATAACAAAGTAAAGTTTCATATTCTATTTTTTTGGTTAAATTCTGTTTTACCGTCTTTAATATTACACGCACTCGGCCAAACGTTACTTTAATGTTGACATTTATAGAAATAACTTTAATAAATGGATAATTTTAATTTTGATATTGATGTTTTAATAATTTTTGAAGCATAAAATATATTTGATTTAAAAGATAATAAAGATATTTCGCCTAACTCTGCCGCCATACTAATTATTCTATATTAATTATTTTTATAATGTTAGACTTTTATAATAGTCTTTATTTGAATTGGTCTTTGTTAAAATGTCGTCTTTGAAAACCAGCCAGCTAGTTATCTCCTCAATACCATCTCGAATCACACAACGAGCATAACATAATTTAGAAAATTTAATTCAGTGAATTATTACCGTTTCGAAATATGGAATCGGATCTCTATTGCTAGTCGACTGTCGAACGAATAAAAAAAAGTGATTTCCGAAAAATGTTGATGACACTTCAGATTGTCACTTTGTCGGACACTTCCACGCCATCTTTTTCCAATAGAGAGTTGCAGTCAATTTCTATAAACGAATCAGCGAGGCAGTAATTTTGAAAATGAAAAACAAAAAGTTATTACGCTTCCCTGAAGAATTTCGTTATCGTGTCCCATTCATTTTCATCTTGAAATGATATGATTGATACAGGCAGTGGCAGATCTAAGGGGCCGGGAGGCTTTGGCTTTCCCCGCTGTGATCAGTATTTTTATTGAAGATCAGTAAAACTCAATTTGCACACACAATTTTATATCAACAAGGTCACCAGCCTAAGTTTGGCCACTCCACCACAAATTTTGGCTCCGTCAAAATTAAAAAAAAAGTTAAAAATTTGGCCACGCTATCACAAATTTTGGCCCACACCGTCAAAGTTGTCTAGATCCGCACTATGTATGGTCTTAGCCCGGACTTGGTGTTCGATCATTATAAACTTTTATATGCTATGCTAAATTATGTAACCAGTATATTTGTTGTGTCTAAACATATATCATAATTTGGGATACCGTTTTTATAAATAAATAAATATCACTGAAAGATTCGATTTGAATTATTATTTATCATTCATATTTTAAAAACCGTTATCGTTGCTCGCAGCAGCCTTGTCTCAACGCATGCTGTTCTACTGGTGTGTTATAATTATTGCATCAATGTAAAAGAACTTCAAAAATGTGTTTTTCTTTGCATATTGTGGCGTCGTGCCCGATCATTAGATGTTGGTAATGATATCCAACTCGTGTGCCATTCTGGCAATTGTTGTTTTTGTGAGTTGTTGTTTTTGTGAGGTACAGGTTCATCAAGTCAATTAATCAACTAACTAATTTCTAAAGAGCTGTTTTGTCGGTGTTAACAGCGCTTGTTAATTAGTTTTGTAATGGATGGGTCCTGAGATCCACTTTGAACTTCATATGTAATAGAGAAGTAGTTTGAGAATGAGGAAGTGAATTTCAGAGAAAAAGACCAGAAAAACGAGAAGCAGATATAGCGTAAGTCTGTATAACACGAATTACGAAAAAATGAAGGCTAGAAGACTAGGGTGTCGGATGTGGATAAAAGGTTTTTGCTGCTTCTTGATTTAAAACTTTCTGACTCCGAGTAAACTTGAGAATGAATTGGAAACTGTATATTATTCTAATTTTAATAAAATAAATAATCACAAGTATTTGGTTAGAAATATTGAGAAATGTTACAAAAAACTATCCAACGCTAGAAATTTGGTAGGTTTCTTAAATTACAGAATTAATTTTTGGTTTTTTACCAGTATATATATATATTATATATATATATATTTTATATATGTATATATATATATATACATGCATATATTGTTAATTATGTTTTATAAGTTAGTTTGGACAACATTTTTTTATGATAAATTAAAACATTTCAACTTCGTTCAGTAAACAGTCAAGTTCTTTATTGATGTCTGCGAATTGGGCATTTTAATGGAACAGAAAAGATGAATTTTTAATTCATTACAACTGAAATAAAAATTAATTAAAAAAATTATTGGCGCCACCTTAAGAAATGTTGTATTGCTTAGTACTTTTTAATAAAGAAAAATGTCGGATTTGGATATGGATTTAGCTATTAATAACACTTTGTTTCGTGAAGGCATCACGCTAAGAGTAGAATTATTGTTTCAATTTAATTAAATGCTAAAACTTAATTAAAATTTTGTCACCGGAAGTGGACAAATGTGATTTGAAGCAGCTCAACACGTACATCCGAATGTGTGTAGGTTTGTTGTTTCTGCTGGGTATGTTCAAATTGAACAGAGGTTTATAATATTAGTAATAATAATACTTATAAGTATTTTTTTTACTATTGTTGTGTTTTTTTTTGTTTATTTGTGTTCGTGTACTATGACATGCTCGCAATAATTAAGTGACGCACACGTAGAATTTGTGGTGCAAATGAATGAATTTAAGACAAATAAATAAGATAATATAAAATGGAAATAAATAATATATATATATATATATATATATATAAATATATATATATATATTCTATAAATTCTACCGAATGTTTGGCGTTAATATGTTTGTAGTTCGTTTTTTCGATTTTTCTCACTAAAGTTTTTTGGTGAACGTTTAGTTTATTAAAATTCAAAATAAACTTATTTTTCGAATTCATGCTGCAAATAAGGCCATATTTCGATTCCGAATAAATCATCGTCAGTGCTCCTTGCTGTATATATAGGGAAATATTGACTTTGTCAAGATTAACTTTGACGTTGTAAAAATTAACTTTGGTGTTGTAAAATTGAACTTTGATGCGAATTAGGTGTCTGGTTTCTTAATTGGCTGGTCATCTTCTTTGGTCTCCTTTCCTTCATCGATAGTATCATATTCTTCTTTGTCACTATTTACGATGCTAGTTTTTATTACTTCTTTGTTTTCGTTGTTGGTTAAGCGCCGGGTTGGAAGTGAGGTTGTCATTTTTTGCTGTATATTTATTTTTGGTTTATTGATGTCGATTAGGACTGCTTCTGCAATTTTAAGATGCGTTTAGTTGCTGTTCTGGTATATTACTTTGGTGTTGCTGTCGAGGATTTCACGGCTAATTGTGATTGAGTGTGTTGAGTCCAAATGAGATTTGATAGCACCACTCTGTTTATGCATCGTAAGCCTTTTAGTCAGTGAGGTAGTAGTAATCCCGATATATGAGTCATGTTGACGTGCACAGCCGTCAAAGGGGCAATTAAATTCATATATTACGTGATTACGCTTTAACTCAGAGTTATCTCTAGGACTGCAGTTGTTTTTCAGTATTAGGTGAGACGTCTTTTTATTGTTGTAATAAATTCGGAGT
>NW_008703664.1:3184318-3228370 GCF_000326865.2 Helobdella robusta | reverse complement strand
GTTGGTACTAGGAAGGTTATTGCTGTGTAGTAATTTGTTTTTAACAATCTTTTCAATAGAGTAATTCTTATATCCATTGTTTACAAGCAGGTTAGTGACTCTTTAATTCAGCGTCGCAATTTTCAATATCGGAAGAGTGTGTGAATGCCCAGTTCACAAATGATTTTATTGTGCTGTCTTTAAATTGTTCAGTGCATTCACTTTGTCCATTCAAACAAATTCCTGTATTCGTTGTCGAATCGAAAAAACGAACTACAAACATATTAACGCCAAACATTCGGTAGAATTTATAGAATATTGCAAAAATTATGGTCTATTACCAACATATATACATATATATATATATATATATATATATATATATATATATATATATATATTATAAGAAAATTTGTATAGCGACTTTTATAGAACTACCCAAAGTCGCTATCCAACATAACCAAAAAAAAAATTTTTGTCCATTTAAGTAATCAAACAAAAGCATAAATATTTCGAAAATAAACATAAGTATACATTGTAAAAAGAAAAGAACTAAAACAAAACAGATAAATATTTGTAAATTTATATATAGATGCACACATATACTCTCGACCATACCCAATCACTAAAAGTAATGTAACAACCATATAAGAACCAAACAGCAACCATTTTAAACCAAATCTTAGATACATTCATCCACACTTTATCCACACCAATCACACACAATTACGCTAAGAAGATGCACGATAACATATAATTCAGAACAACTAACAGATAAATACCCAGCCACCAGCACAATAATTATAAATCGATTCAAATTATTAGAAACACACGAAACACACACATCTCATCACATCCAAAACACATACAACGTAAGCACATCCCATCATAAAACACCCACATACATTACGTACTCGACAACTCAATTATATTATTAAAACGTAAATAATACAGCATAAAACAAATGAATGTTCCGTTATCGATAAGCTACATTCATAAACAACAAAAGCAACATGCATCATACTATTCACAACTTCAATTAATCTTCAAAACAGGTGTGTTTTCAATTCTCTCCTAAACTGCAACAGTGACATCCCTGGTCGACGAATGACGCATGGAAGACTGTTCCATATTTTCGTACCACATACAGCAAAGTTACGAGACCCAATCTTCAATTTTGACACCCGATCTGTCAAGTAAATTCTGATCGTTTGATCTCAAGACAAAATTCTGAGCAGTCATATCTTTGAGTGTAAACATCTCCGTCAGATATCGTGGTGCCAAACCATTTAAACACTTGAACATTAATAAGCAAATTTTAAAAACAATCCTCTTTTCAATTGCCAACCAGTGCAAATCCTTAATCAATGGAGTCACGTGATCATACTTTCGTCCACCCATTACTACTTTAGCTGCTCTATTCTGTACAGATTGCAACAGTGCAATTTCATTCGCTGAAACACCATACAGTAGGCTGTTGCAATAGTCCAAACGTGAGTGGACAAATGAATGAACTAATGCCATCAAAGCGGGCTTTCTCTTAATGAATCTCTTAATGCGCTGCAACTGACGTAGATGAAAACAACATGACTTTACGACACCCCGTATATGATCCTGCATGGTCAGATTAGCATCAAGTGTGAAGCCCAGAATTGTGGATGATCTTTCAAATTTAACAATGGCATCATCCATTTCTAATACATCTCGATGTATTTTTGATATCTGCTGCCATGTACCAATTGGCACTAACTTGGTTTTATCTTTGTTCAATTTTATTCCATTTTGTGACATCCAAATATTTACTGCAGCCAACGCATCTTTCAGTCCTTCAGCTAAATCATCAAACTTTTCAACAGGAGCACATGACACTAATTGAATATCATCTGCATACGCATAACACTCCATCTTATGATTCTCCATCATGTCAAACACATCAGCAGTATACAACAAGAAGAGAAATGGCCCCAACACCGATCCCTGAGGAACGCCAGTTAACATTTTTTCCTCATCCGAATATTCATTACCAAATAATATCCGCTGTGATCTGTCATTTAAGTACGACTTGATAAATCTTAGCGCAGTGCCTGAATTTCCATAGCTTGTTGACATTCTTTGAACAAGTATATTGTGATCCACACAATCAAAGGCAGCACTCATATCAAGTAAAGCTAACAATGTCACTTGCTTTGAATCTGATGCCTGAAATAACGTTGACAACAGCTTTAACAGTGCCGTTTCCGTAGAGTGGAATCTTCTGTACCCCGACTGAAAGCACGGAAGAAGATTATTTTCATCCAAGTATTGTGGAAACTGTCTTGTAACCACCCTTTCAACAATCTTTGAACGACAAATTTGACACAGGACGAAAACTCTTCAACTCATTTGCATCGGACGATGGTTGCTTCAATAGCGGTGTAACAATTGCTTTTTTAAAAATCATTGGATAACTTCCAGTTTTCAAACGTATATTGATCAAATCCGTCAAGTACGGCAAAAACAGTTCAATGTGTTTTTTGAAAAGACTCGTCGGGATGGGATCTAGCATACATGTTGCCGGAGGGGCTTTCAAAATAACTGCCTTAACATCATCACTTGAGCACTCCAAAAAATTCGAGAATACTTGATGTTCTTTAACCTTACAACTGAAAGAAGGTACGCCATGCCCTGTTATGGTTTTTTTAATGTTTTCAATCTTTTTCCTGAAAAACTCTGCAAATTCACTGGCAGTAATTTTATTATTTGCTACATCAACCGTGTTAGGTTTTTGGTACATAAAACCTTGTTTAAAACTCGCCATAGCTGTTTAGGGTTGTTAGCGTTAGTGTTAACTAAATTGTTCCAATATGATTCTCTTTTTTTTGCAAAATGCTCTTGTTTCATATTCATTAGGCCTATCCAGTTCTGCCTATTAACCATGCATTTATTTTTCCTATATTTGCGTTCATACTTTCGACAATCACGTTTAATTCCTCTACAGTCACTATCAAACCATGGTGCAGTTGGAACCATTCTTGTTTCAACAACATGAAGAGGCGCAACAGTATTAGCAATTCTCATCATTTCATTGTTGAAGAGCTCCGCTGCTCTATCTACATCACCGTCATTACAAGCACCATTTATCGGTGATCCATTAATCAAGGTAAGCAAATGATTTTCATCCACACGCTTCCATGCCCGTACAGTCTTTTTAACCTTTAATACAGGGGAACAAACTATTGGCAAACAAAATGAAACCAAACTGTGATCAGAAATGACACCACTAGGATATGCCCTAACACGAGTAACAGGCATATTTATTACTGGTACCACCAAGCCCAACGTTCCACCATGCATATGTCTAGGTTGTTTTATAACATTTTGCATTGAAAACATGTCAAACACATTCGATAATATCTTGGCATTAACATCATCATTTTTTTCGATATGCACGTTCAAATCACCTAATAATATTACATGATCACTCAATAACATTATGTTCTCCAAGATACTGGTCAATTCTTGAAAAAATGCTTTAGAAACCAACTGCGATCCTGGTCGATAAATGGCAAATAGTACAACATTAACTTTGCTTACTGTCAATATAACCACAATTGCCTCACAATGTTAATAATTCATGCAAAGCTATCCTTTTGTGTTTAAAGAGATCACGAAAGTAAATGATTAACCCCCCGTGATATGAATCCTCTCTTCGCAAACAATCAACAAACCTGAATCCATGGGGCATAGCTAGTTTAATCGAAACATCATCCGATGAACCATGCCAGGTTTCTGTTAACACAAGAATATCTAAGTCTTTATGTAATAATTCATAAATAGTGTCAGTCTTTGAAATCATTGATCTTATATTTAAGAGACCTAGACGTAATTTTTTCAAATATCCATCATTAATATCATCAGTCCTACCGCTATCAACTCCATCATCATCCCCGTCACAGGTAACATTAATTCGACCATCATCAATAAATCTACCATCACGTCTATCATCATCACCAGGGTCATCATCACCACCACAACCACCCAATTGATCATTCACCATGTTACTTTCGCTATAGTTAATGACAAAATTCACATTATCAAAATTTCCACTTTTTTTTTATTCATATCCGTCCATTGCCCCTACCAAAAATTTTGCATTAACTTTTCTTTTTACATCATTTATCAAATATTTAATGTCATCAAGTTCCTCAAATATTCCATCGATATCGAAAGAGCACATATTCAGTGCAATCTTTTTTTTATTCGAATTATTCTCAAATTTCCAGGTTCGCCCCTCACTTTGTAAACAAAATCCTCTTTATCAGCTGCCTCCTTCTCCCTCGCTAAATTCATCAATTCTCTACACTTGATTCTTTGATCTTTTGTCATATCGTGGCCAATACCTATTCCCTTCAGATCATCATCTAAATTTTTCAAATTATTTAGACTTTCCATAATTAAGTTTTTCAAAACCTTTGACTTCAGTCTAACCAACAGCGGCCTGACATTATCCGATCTCTTGCCCAATCTGTAGTGTTTAACAACATTTGACATATCAAATTTTTCATCTGTTATTGCACTAAGAATACGCATAATCTTTTCATCATCTTCTTTTTTGCTATCATTAAAACTGAGGTTGTTACTTTTTTTCAATTTAAAAATTATAAAGTTGAACGATCTTTCTTCAACCTCACTATATAAT
Source organism: Helobdella robusta (assembly GCF_000326865.2). Classification (NCBI taxonomy): domain Eukaryota; kingdom Metazoa; phylum Annelida; class Clitellata; order Rhynchobdellida; family Glossiphoniidae; genus Helobdella; species Helobdella robusta. The sequence goes on along the minus strand of NW_008703664.1, from coordinate 3,223,713 downwards.
TGAATTGTTTTCTTTGTACTAATGACCTCTTCTTTTAGTGCCTTTATTCTATCATTCATACTCATCACTTCATTATTTACAGTTTCAACTTTCTTCCCAACAACATCTTTCACAGCATCTGAATACGACTTTCTAAGACCATCTTGTAGTGAATTTATTTTTTTATCCAGAATATCTTCCGTGATTTTTTTATCAAGTATGGTTTTTATCTTCTTTATTTGACCACTAATGACGTTGTTGCAATCTTGTATGTTTTTTATATTTTTCAGTTCATCTTGCAGCATAGTTATTTTGCTTTCTAGATTTTTCATCGCTAAGTTCAAATCATCATTGTCAAGCGTTTTATTAAACTTTTTCCCCAAATCTTTAATTTGGTTAATAATAACCGCATTGCTTTCATGAATCGTTTTTATATCGCCCCCCATCACGCTTAACTGACTGCCAGGTTTGAAAGCCTCCATCTGTCCACCACAGCCATTACAACACCATATTAAAACGGTACATTGTTGAATATCCTTCATTGTTTGCTCAGAAATGGAAGCGCACTTCCAATGAATCACCAACTCACAAAATTTGCAATTTCCTTCATTGGTACCGTACCTGCACAGGCTGTGCATTTATTTTTTGAAGCCAAATGTTTATTAACAAATCAGTACATACAAATGTAAATTAATGCTAATTGTTAGTGTTTAAGTCTGCAAACTTCAACTCAAATCAACAAGGAGTGGACTTATCCAAAAAAAAACAACTTAAATATTAGTTTCTTATATAAATATATTAAACCTAAATAAACAATTAAATCTAAATTAATTAATTCGAAACCATTTAATGAAAAACAAAATATAATAATACTTCCTCTAATTTTATCCTTTAAACAAATCCAAATTCAACCATATAATATTAAAATTAACGCCAAAATTCAAGAAAAACTCATAAAAATCCAATTGCGTCCATTCACTATCAACTATCATATATATATATATATATATATATATATATATATATATATATATATATATATATAGTATTGTATGAACTTTATTAAATTTTTGGCATTAATCAATTTAAAGTTTGTCTTTTCAATTTTCTTTACTAGAATTTTCTGGAAATTGGAAATTTCAATTTTTTTTACTAGAATTTGAATTATAATATTAAGAGAGTTCTTGTTAACATGTCAGCATCAAATCTGAAAAAATTACAAATCACGTCGTTTTGTCATAAACTCGTTTCCACTGAAGTAATTAAAATGTTTAAGACAAAATTTGATAGTTTATTCTTCAACATAAAGCTTCGACTGTGGCTTTCAATGAGAAATGTTTTCAAATGAGACAGTAACTTGAGCAAATTCAAACAAGCGAGTCGAAATTTTTACAGGTTTATTTTATAGTGCTATTACTCAATAGGTGTGTATGTTTCGCTATATTAGTCTAACGACAAAATTTGTCATTGTGTATTTTTAATATAGTCGGTTATCATGGGTCAGCCATATTTGCTATAAATTGTTTTAGCGACGATCAGCCATTCGGGCTGAATTAGTAGGTGACTGAAACAACACGCCGACTTGGTAAAATTATATGAATCCAAATGTGTATTTGATCTATTCATACTGATGTATTGAATCTCATTTTCTAACCACACCTGTCTGAAACTTTTGAAATTGTATCTGTTTTACTGCTAGAGAGTCATTTTCACAAAAGAAAAAATCAAGTATTTTGAATGTTATAGTAGTTAAAAATTCGTCCATTGACAATTACCAATCCTTTTCGACACAGATGAGTGTATATGAGTTTATGTAGTTGTTCATTTGTTTTTACTTTTTGAAGATTTGTAACTAATCTCATCTTTAATTTGATCATCTTTCTATTTTAATCTCTCTTTAAATAGAATTACGGTTTAATCAAATTGTCTGCATCAGTTTTTTTCTGTATTTATAAAATGGAAGTTATTTATAGCAGCTGCGTCGTTCTATCTTTCACGTTTTGTTTCACATATGTCTTATTTCGTAGGTGTTTTATATCACGCGCGTAGATCATTTATTGTTATAAATAGGTTGTGGCAGGATTCACTTTAACAAAGTGTCTGTCCGTTTCACTTTTTAACCTATTGAAATAGTATTTTGGCCAAATGAATGCTTTCATCCAACGGTTGACGCCAACTCTTGCCAGGAAGTCTGGTACCATCTCATCAGCTACAAGAGTTAATTGTTCACATTTGCATAGTTTTCCATCAACGAGAAGTCACTCGCCATCGCCAGTAGAGTGTCACTTATTTATGTTTCATCATTCCTATCACTTAATTGCTATCGTGATGTCACCACTGCTTTATTTTTATCAATGTTTTCTTATTTTTATTAATTTAAAAATTTTAGAATGGCGAGTTTGCAAGCAAATCCAATGAAGATACACTTAGCTCCAAAAGTTACGACGGCGCCAACAAAAGAACCAGTGGATGTTTGAACGTCAATGACAGTAACAACAACAGTTACAATAAAGAGAAGGAAAACAACGAATACAACAACAACAATAATTTGCACAATAATTCCTTACAAGTTCCCATCGCGTCTTCCATCTCATCAGATGACAACAATGATTCTTCGAGGGACAACACCATCGTCATGGATCTCAACAACGTTGATGACTCCGATATTAACATCACCTTCTCTACTCCTCAAAAGCAGGCAGTTTCAGAACTGGACACCTCTGGTGCCGGCAACAACACTCAAGCAACTCAAAGATCTCCATCCCCTCTTATGAGATTGAAGAAGAACAACTTATGGAATCCATTAAAAAAGTCTAGATCGAAATCATTTGAGCCAGTGAAAATATTAGTTAGCACTGCAGACACAAATCAACAATCTCAACAACAAGAAACTCATCAACAATCAAGGCAACAACAACATCAACAACAGTTTGTTGAATCACAGAGCAGCAACAAAACAACATCAGCAAAGCATACGAGCAAATGCAGCAGTGGAAATCATAGTGATGTCTTCGTTGATGAGGCTGTGCTAAAATGTGAAAGTGTTTCAGATGTGGATATTTCTAAAATGAGGAACGAAAGTCAAAGTAGCTTGCAAACATTTAAAGATTTGCCCGACATTGTAACTTCTGATGAAAAAAAATATGACTCAGGCAGAGAATCAGAATGTGGTTTGTTGATGTTTTTAATTTTACTTTTGTTGATGGAGTTGTATGCGTTTGTTGGTGTCAATTTTTTGGTTTTGGTTTTTCCATCGAAATATTTTTTTTTGGTTTTTGTACTGTGTTTATTATATTGTTTTTTCATTGTGGAAGTATTTTATAGAAAAATTATTAGAATCTTGAATAATGAAAACATGCAAATAATAGTTTTTAAAAGTTTCAAAATTTTTAATTCAAAACGAATTGATCTATACTAATTTTGAACTTCACAATTGAGTATGTTATTATGTTGTCTTACTTGAACTTTATTTTTAAAATTGAAATCATGAAATTATTTTGATTAATGCCCGCACCAACCAAGCAGTTCAGTGTTGTGGACACTCACATCTGCCCATTCTCGTAATAGATGAAACTCTCGATCTTTCTGTTGATTCAGTTTTTCAGTTATGTTTCTCTGATTCGCACATCTTCAGAGAATTTGTTAAGTCCATTAAAACTATAGGTTGGGTCTTCGTTACGCCCAAATTCTTGCGTATTTTTTTCAGTTTAGGCTTCACATTATTTTATTTCTTATTTAAATTTAAGGTCTCTTTTAATTTTCTGTTTGTTAAAAATTCAGTTGCACGATTTGAAAAAATTGTTCTATTAAAATTAGATTAAAAGCATCAAATTATTTCGTTATGATCACTACTAGAATTAAAATTTGTTCAAGTTGAAAACAATTTTTTTTAAAACCTTAATTTAATTGAGTTACAACTACCCAAAATATTTTGAATAATCTAGTTTTAATTCATCCTACTTACATCTTACTTACATTTTCTAAATCTTTTATTACCGCAGAAAACTCACTTAAAGGATACATTAGTAACAAGCTTTTATAAGTTACTCCAAAAATAAAATAACTTCAAAACGTAAAATCGTAAAAACGCAGCATAATGTTGTGTCTTGTGCATTATAACCAAATTTGTTCAACTATTTCTATTTTGTTTTCCCTTAACTATATCCTAAGTTAATTTGTTATTCTTTAATAGTGCATTACGCAACGAAAAGTTTGAAGCTAAAAGAATTGCTATTTAGGAAATTAATTATATTGTACGTGGTCATTTTTTCGGATGAATTAAAAAGTGTGCAATTGAACATTCAGCTTATTTGTGTGGCCATCACATGGACTTGAAGGTACTTACTTACGACGATTTGCATGATTGCACAGCCTATGATCTTTTCAAAAGAATGTTCCAGAAAAGTGATTTTTGGTTCAAGTGGCTTAAATTTAAGAAAGCTAAAGGTTCGCTGAATATGTTGTTGGTATGGAGGATGAATTGAAACTAACAAATTTGTGGCTATTACTAACACGATTTAATTGTTCATATTAACATAAATTAACAGAATTTTTTGGTTTCTTTTGGAGTGACTGTTGATGCTTTTGTTTAAGTAAGTTCTCGTCAGTCGTTTATCTTTGTTATTTTTTTCAATTAATTTCTGTTTCTAGAATTAATTAAAATAATATTATACTTTTAAGAATTAAGAAATCATGTTATGCTTTATTGGTTAAGTTTTTAAATAATGATGCCAGTAGATTTGTGGCACGTTAAACCATTGCTCATATTGTTTGATTTTTTTTCGTTTCACTCTTTGAATTATTTTTTTCGTTGGCAAGAGTCGTTAATTTATAGTTAGAGTTTTTTATTGTTCATCTATTCATTCGCTAATAATTTTATTAATAAACATTTTTTCCAAGCACAAGCATGTCAAACTTTGCGAGTATATGGACAATACAACAAAAACCAAAAAATGTTTATTTATTTATATGTGCTGATTTTTGTTTGATCCGTCCTAATGCCACCACACATTTGTTGCGATTTGCAATCTGTAAAATAGTGTGGGACAAGTTTTTCACTACAATATTGATGATTTTAACGAAAATAAAATTTTTTACGATAAAAAAATTGTCAGAACAAATGTTTTTATTTCTCTTGCCTATTCAATCATTACATTTTGTGTTTCTTTTGTCAAGAAATTGATCATGTTCCGGACATTCTATAATGTTTTTTGTGAGACATTTTATAATGTGCAAAGTTAAGTACAAAAAAAGCATGGACCAATTTGATAGCGCAAAAAATGTAAAACTTCATTTTCTAGAATTGAATGAGTTTATGAATTTAAAAAACAAATGATTATTTAAAAACTTCATAAAGAGGTCCAGAAGTTTGACATACTTGCTGCAATTATTTATTTAATTGTTTGTTCCATGTATTCATGATGTCTGCATTCACGTTGAATCGTCCGTTAGATGTCGTTCTGTCTCCATGGTCGGCTGAAACAGACAACAACGGAGCTCGTGTCAGGAACATTGCATACACCGTCTGCGTCAACCACCCGCTTGGTCTCAAACACTCGCCTACCAACGAGAAACAAGTATGTCGCAAATTTCATTGCCGGTGTGAATTTTCATTTGTTTCATTCTCAGTGTTTCAGTGCTTTCAAATATGAGTCGGGTATAATTGTACATGATTATATAAATGTATAATACAGCGATTTATAAAGAGCTAGTTGCTTCAGAGAGACGCCAAGAATCTGTAAATTAATGTTTGGAAATTTTTTTTTAAATTGACAGTGATGGACAGTTCTGATTTTGATTGCCAGTGCATTCCACTCGCGTGGAGCTGCGTAAGGCAAACCAAGATTCACGAAAAAAGTCCTGAAAACATTGAAAAAATTACAAATTTTTTTTTAAATTACACGTTGTGGACGTAGATGGAATACCCTGAGGCTAATTAATCAGGATCAGCTGAAGGATCGTACTCTTGTTTGCCTAAAACGTTTTAGCAAATTTATTTTGGACGAATGCAATACTTGAGAGAAGAGTTGAAAGCATTGTGAAGGAGAGTATGCCAATAATTTAGCCGATGTAGAACGGATGGTAAGAAAATATTGACGCAATCTCAATTCAGTGTTCAAAAGTTCATGCCTGATACGCGAGATGCAACGGAAATTGCACGTTTTTACAATGATAAAAACATGACTGTCAAAACTCAAAAGTGGCACAAAGAAGCTTAATGGAGTGGCTCCTGGATGGATTTGTGCTGACAATGCTGATGATGATGGTTGTGACAAGAAATTCCAGATCAAATTTATAAGGATTGAGTTGAAGACAATTTATGAATTAAAATGGTGCGGTGTGCTCTGAGAAGAGATTGAGAGAAAAATATGCCAATTATAAAGTAATCAGCCGAATGCGCATATTATAAATCGGACATAGAAATTGAAAATATATTTTTCTAAAAAATAATGTCCAGTGTTTTTTGGAAAAAGCTTATGTTTTGTAAATTTTTATTCTGTTCTACTGAAATACAAATGTTGATTAACAGAACTCGTATTATTAACAACTGATACCTCTAACAGATCCTTGACTCCGACAGGCGTCCTGGCGAGTTTTATTTAGTGGATACGGAATGCACAAACAACGGGCTACCCTACAGTGAGGATTTTTACATTGTCAACAGGTTAACATTTTTAGGTTTGCCGCTAAATTTTTCGTTCGGAATGGCCACAGATCAATATTAAAATTGTTAAATAGGTACTGCATAAGCAAGATCTCAGATAGCAAGGTTCGTCTGCGCATCACGAGTCAAGTGAAGTTACAAAGGAAATTGATGGGGCTCCATTGATGTAATGTAGGCTTCCCGCAATTTTTCAATCCGTTCGCCAACAAATTTCCTTTTCCGTTGGTCAACTTAATAAGTATTTTCGTTTGTCTATTAATTTTTCTTTGTTTGTCACTTAATATGTTTCTTTGTTTTTTCTATCAATATTTTCCTTCATTTTCATATAATCATTTTTTTATTTGCTATTAATTCATTCTTTTTAAGACTTCAGTCTGTCCTATTAGTAAACTATTTCAATATTATATTTGCTCACTTTGAATTTATACGTCCTATTACTACTTTCAGACATTTCTTTAACATTTTCTCGTTTAGTTTTATTTTCAACATTTTTTATTTTCCATAAATTAAATTTGTAATTTTTTTTAATTGTTGTTTAGGTCTCAAATAATTTTACATTTTAATTTTAATAATTTTCGCTGAATTTTTTTATTAAAAATCAAACTGACAGATGCAGATTCCGTTATTGTATAAATAAAAATTATTCATGTTATTAGTTCTGTTCTCAACGTTATTCAGAGCAAATGCACTTTTTAATTTCATTGAAAGCCATAACAATTTTGTTCAATTTGTAACATAATTTTTTAATTTGACCTCCAAAAGCTTTCATCGAGAAGAACGCAACCTCTGGAATCATCGAAACGTTCTCTGTCATGGGTTAGCCTTGACTATCTGGCAAGATGTTCATTCTCGTTTTTGTTTCTGTGATTTTGCTTAAAAATGTTCAGATGAGGTTGAAGCGATAACATTATAAAACGTTCACAGGCCACCTACTGAAGCAGGAATCGAACATCCGACAGAATGGCGAAAGAAACGTCCAATCTCCTATCGTACTGAGCTCGAGGAAGAAGAGTCAACGCAGGAGACCGTTCGATAAGCTGCCTCTCTTCAAATCTTCATCACAAGCATCCTCCGATGACGAAAAATTCAAAGACGCATCTTCAACAGTGACGAAAGTTGTCGGTCCCAGTGTAAGTGTAAGTGAACAAAATTATGGTGCAGACAACGACTACAATGATGGAGATGATGGTGACACAAACAACGGTAATCAAAATAATGCTAATCAACTGAACAACAACAACAACAACGTTGCCCACCGTCAGAACAGCAACAACTACAATCACCAGAATGGTCACCTCAGAGTTGGAGGTGACATGGTTTTATTCTAATAATTATTTTCTTTTAACGCCTTTTATCACTTTTTTTTTTACAAAACTTCAATCAGGCAGGAAGTTTTTATAAATTATTTTTTTAATGATGCGAATTTTTCTAAAGTTATTTAATGATGGTTTACGCATAATGTTCCTCGATGCAGAGGTAACGAACGTTCAACGGGAGAAGGAGACCTTCATGGCAGGACTTGCTCTGAGCACATCAATTAAAATCATCACAGCCTTGTAAGATGATAGTCTTATACGTTGTTATTAATTTAATTATTTCATCATTACATTTTAAATTTTCTAATGTTTAGAACTTTCAATCGATCGTGTTTATTATCTGAACTTCAAACAAAAACGATTATTTATTGAAAACTCTTCATCATGTTACCCTTAAGTGCATTCTTCCTGCTTTTGTTCAACGTGTTCTTATTCCTAAAACTAAATGAACTGGAGAACTTGACAATTAAATACAGCAAACAAATGAACATAGTCCGCAAACAAAAGTAACTTCTTACTCCTTCAATATACTTTTAATATAATATTTTTAATGCTTTTCAATTTCATTTCATTGATGTTATTTGGAGGTACGCCATTTTGTTTTTTAATTTCATTTTCATGTCCATGTTAATATTTGAGAGTGGCCTACCGGAAGTTCATTTGCAACAACTCATTTGCTTTTCCTTAAAAAAATTATCCAGTCCCTATACGTTGTATACATATGTATTTTTCAAGCGAACTGGCAGCAAACAATTTTACAGCAAAGAAAACACTTTACAAAAGACATCCTATGCATATATTTTTATGCACACATTCAACTGCATGCATCTATATGCACACACACATAAATACTTACGCGGATTTAAATTTGACAAACTTATTAACTTTTCTCAGATTTACTCAAAATTCCGGAGGGAAAACTCAGCTGGATGACAATAAATGTGAAAAAAATGTTAAAACAAATGACTTTCCAAATGAATTTGTTTCCAATGATGATGACCGTGAAAAAGAGACTCTGACATTCAAATCGGCTGAATATTTGAAACCCATCAACTTGGAAGAATCTGATGTGGAGAAGAAAACAATTACGAAAGAGTTGACGGATTGGCAGAAAATGGTCGGCACTATGATGCAAGTTATGGAGCAGATGGCTCTAAAAATCGTCGAACTGAAACACATTTCTCAAAATCATTCCAATGCTAACGCGTCTAAATTGGATATTGATGAAGATATTTATAAGGGAGATGATTATGAGAAGGAAGTGGGTGGTGATGATATTAAGGAATCTCTGATTGAATGAGTAGCTACTTAAATAGTCGGCTGTGTTTTGGTTCATTTCGTCAAATGGCATTTATAATTGTTATATTTTTTGCTAGATGTTCTATTAAATATTCAGAATCTCACTTTGTTGTGTTTTATTAATTTATATGATCAATCTAAACGTTTCCTCGGTGTTAATTTATTTCACTATCTAATTTTTACACATCTTGCTCTGAGGATCTGCATTGAACAATTAAAACATTTTGCAACAATTCACTTTTTTAATTTTTTGAAACGTTTTACTCGTGCACGAGTGTACTTGATTATACGTACGTGTGATGTATTTGAGTTACCTCCTGGCTGTTGACGCGTCATTCATTTTATATTCATTATTCGCAAACATTTCTCTCATAGCTAGCTCTCAATATATTTCTAGAATATGGTTTAAAATACTTCGTATTGAGGACAAAATTTTTATTACTTTTTAACACTTAAAATTAACATTGACTACGGTTTACTACTAAAGTTTATCTGTGATAAAACACATTCTTCTACCTAGTACACAAAGTATATATATATATACAAACACACACAAACATACAAATTATATATATATATATATATACATACATACATATGTATTCATTTTTTCTCAGATTTTTTAAAATTATGTCTCACGAAGCTTCGCTTATTCAAGTTTTATAAAGATCTTAATTTTTGATATTTTTGAAATTATTTATTATTTGTTCATACTTCAAACATGTGTCTTGTTGCATTCTACTTGACTTCCAATTGCTGGAATGACAATGTTTTGAAGTGCGGTGCACTGATGATACACTCCATCGGTTCCCACGGTGCATGGTGGGACGGGAGATGCCTTCGTTCCTGCTGTGCAGTAAAATTAGCAAGTAGTTGAAATCATGCTCATCCTGTTTGTTGACATTTGTAAACTTTTTCCGATGCTTTCTAAATTATTTAATCAAATTATTCGTTCATTCTTTCGAAGTTTTTATTAAATCCACGTGTATTATCCACCCGTTATATTATACTACATTTATTGTCGTGTTAACGTTTAACACGATTACAATTTTTTATTTTTAAAAAAATATTATTAACAACTTCTTGTTTTAAGCAAAAAGAATTTTATTCAATTTAATCACAAGATTTGAAACTATTGAATAAACAATTAAATTATAAATAAATATATGTTTAACACACGCATTTAGAAGCCATCAATGCAGACACGAGTTGTAAATGTCCAAAATATACGACGGCAGTGATAATATTTTGCAAATTCTCAATAATATTTAACAAGTCGCTTCCACATTAAGTCAAAATTAAATTGAACGTCAACTTTTATCCATTAATTTATAAATTTTATTGACTCACTATGAGTGAGTATTTAAAGAATGAAAATGTAATAACTTATTTTGAGAAAAACCAAACAACCAAGAATAAAGATTCGTTAACAGATATAATACCGGCATTAATGAGTAGAGGCAAAACTGGCGTGAATAGTGATGGCGCAATGATATCATGATAGAAGTCATGTTAAACAATATATCTTTAAAAAGGCACGATTTCATCACAAAAAAGTTTAAAACAATCTCAAAAATATGAAAAGATGGATCCACAGCGCCATTACTGCCTAGCGCATAACTAACATATAACAAACTGCAGGTTGAAAAGCAGTCGAAATGTAAATACTTCAATCTAACAATTTTGTACATCAAACTTCACTAATGTATCATTAAACATCAGAATTCTTAGGACTATTTGGACACTTGGTAAATTGCATGAGCCAAATATCCGACGTTGGATGATGTAATACCAGCAACAGAAATTCGGCCATCACGAGTCAAATAAATTGAAAACTCCTTAGTCAGCCTATCGACCTGCCATACCAACAAGTAAAAAATGTACAGTATTGCTGGCTATTTCAAACAACAAAAGTTATTTAGAAATATAAAACACGAACGAACTACCTGTTCGGGTTTCAATCCGGTGAAGCAGAACATTCCAATCTGGTCGGAGATGTGGGACCAATCATGGACTGACCCTTCCTTCTTCAAATTTGCCTCCAGGATTGTTCTCATTGAAATTATCCGGTCTGCCATCAACTTAACATCGGATAGCCTATAGAAAAAGGCGCACAAATGTGAAAAAGTTCATAAATTCATATTTTATGTACATACGTGGTCATTTCCAGTTAAAATTATAAAAAAAAACTAAGCACAACTTAACAGATATTATGAAATAATGGGATGAAAATATTGAAAAATGAAAAAAGTGTACCATATATCTCTGAGCTTATGATCAGAAAGTATGGTAGTTGCGATGCGTGCACCATGCAGAGGAGGATTGGAGTACATAGGCCTTATGATGATCTTCACTTGGGACATCACTCTATCCCTTTCTTCCTTCGAGGTGCAAACCACAGTGAACCCGCCTACTCTTTGGCCTGAATTCAACAAACGTATGTTGACTTTACGGTAAGCAGTGATGACCAGCGTCTGAGTCGAAAATTCGCCGAGTAGGATTTTTTTCAAATGAATATGTCTATGTTTTAAAACATAAAAATAAAGAAATTTTACAAAGAAAAACAATTAAATTGATTGATCTTAAACGTTTACAAAGTATTTTCTATTTAGTAGTAATAATAAAGTGAAATTATGATGCAAAAGTTGAGAAATTTTTCTGGAAGTCTGAACCCGAAGTCAGAGTCGGGAGTCAAAAAGTTTTACACAGAGTAGGAAATTTATGAAGGGCAGGTTTTTCATCCGACTCAGACATGCTGGTGATAACATTATTTTCTAGAAATAATCAGTGAACACAACACGATCTGGTGAAAGTTGCACAGAATTATAACTAAATGCTTTCTTTAACTAATTACTTCAATAAAATACTTCAAACAAATACTTTTAATAATAAATACTGAAACTAAATATTTCAAACAGATGATTTTCAACTTGGAAGCACCGCAATCAGAGTTAACTCAAATAGAACATGCTCCATGTGTTGCACTGTCGTATCAATAATGAATGATCAGTATTCACTCAGAATCACTCTTCAAGTACAACACTCAACTGAAATGAGGACATACAAACATCAACGAAACGCACCATAAAGACCCATATTCTTGGCAAAAGATTGTGACAGCAACATAGAAGAGTGTCCATCCTGTACAAAGTACCTCAAAGCAAAAGCATCACGAACAATATCGCCACTGGCAAATCCCTGGTAGGCCATGTCAAAAAATGGAAGAAGCTGCCTCTCTTTTATTACCTTGCTTATTTCCTTCCAGTGCTCTGGCTGGAAAAAGAAATGTTAAAAAATAGGAATGTATAAACGAAATGCTAGAAAACAATTTGAAATCCAATCGTCACTTTCTAGCAGAACTTGCCAGCTAGGCAATGCAAGCATAATCACAAATCTTTAACAATCATATAAACAACAACGCTAATTTATTGGGCAAGATGTTTATTGTTAAACATAAAACCAGAAACAAAAAAAACAAACTGTGATCAATGAACAAATCATGACTAGACAGAAATTCCAACCTTTGGATCGACTCCAGTGGGGTTGTGGGCACATGCATGAAGGAGGATGATGGAACCTTCCGGAATTTTCTAAAAATTAAATAATAATCCCTTCATCTCTAATCATATAACTACAAGGTATTGAGTATATAAAAGTGATAAAATCCAATTCAATTCCTTTCACTTGCCAAAATAGGTGAAATAACAGTAAAAAGCAATAAAAAACTTATCTAGTAGTCACTCTGATGCAAATATACAAAATTAAAAAAAATTCAGCAATAATGTCAAACATAAGGTATAAATGAAACCAAAATCTGACTTTTGAAATTAAGAAATGTAATTATACTTTTCAGGCAGAAAACTTATATTAAATCAGATTCTCAATCATAGTAATATAATAATAAGTTGTTCAAATGACAATAAGTAAGAAAAACAATAATTTTTAAAATAAAATGAATCAAATACAGTTTTAAAAAATTCTGCTAGACTGAAATAAAACCACCTAAAGCAGTGTAAAAAAGTATGATTAGTAAATAAAAAGAAATAACGTTTCTAATTGCTCCATAGTTTTAATTAATAATGATTGTTAGCCTAACTAATTAAATAGTTTGTTTAAGTTTTTTAAATGATAAAAGATAATTATTTGAAGGGTAATAAATTAGTTGAAAAATCTGTCGGACCAAAAACATTATTTTCATAACAAACTTGTGCCATACAAATAAATTTGCTGTTAAACTTCAACTGAAATTTCTACTTCAATTAATTAGATAGACTTAGTATTGGTACATAATTTTATAATGATATGAAATAAGTTTTTTAAAATAAAATGAATCAAATACAGTTTTAAAAAATTCTGCTAGACTGAAATAAAACCACCTAAAGCAGTGTAAAAAAATTATGATTAGTGAATAAAAAGAAATAACGTTTCTAATTGCTCCATAGTTTTAAATAATAATGATTGTTAGCCTAATAAGTTAATACATATAATCTTACACTTACACTTATGTCCTCAATGGCTCCCTTGAAATCAAATCCAATTGTTTTGGGGTCATAATATCTGTATTGCTTGGTCTCCAAACCTGAATGCCTGAGTATGAAATGTTTCATCTAAATTTCTTTCATCTTGAGCAGGTAAAATATTAAAACAACCACATCCAACAAGAACCACCGAATTGTGAATTTATGAAATTGAGAAGCAAAAGATTATTTAGTACTGGGTAGCAGTATTAATATTTCATATAGATTACTTCATTATTGGTATGTGGTTGCCCCACGTAGGATTAGGAAGGTAAACAGTCTTGCTGGGTTCATACCATTTGGACTGAAAAAAACACAAACATCACATCAATGAATGACAACTAAAGCAATTTATAATAAACATTTCAAAAAATTCATTCCACAAACCAAAAAAGCAGCACCAAGTCTGAGAGAACCTGTACCAGAAATACTTTGAACCGTACAATTCTGCAAATAATAATCAATGGCAAACACAAATGTAAAGAAAAAGAAATTGTTGCGATAAAATAATTTGATTTTAAGTTAATTTGAATGGACAATCTGTAAAAATTAATTAATTTACCAAATCATTTAAAACCACGGGACTGTCATCTCCGAATGCCAACTTGGCCACAAGTTGTCCAAACTCAGCAGATCCTCCAATTGGGAGGTACTCATGATCCATGTTTTTTTCTCTCAAGATCTCTTCAGCCTAGATAATTTGATCGAAATTGAAAACATATATGTATATAATTGTATACTCAACTATAATATAATGTTTCTATATTTTCACATAATTAAATTAAAATCTTATACTTTTTGAACAGATGGCAAAATGAATGGCTTCCCATTATCATCTCTGTATGCTCCTACTCCCAAATTGATCTTTTTTGGATTTGCATCTCTCTTGTAGGCTTCTGTCACTCCAAGAATAGCATCAGGAGGGCCCATTTCAACATTGCTCCAACTAAATCTATGGTTAAAACATTTTTTATTTGTGAAATTAAACAGCCACAAAATTCTAAAATACTTACTTATAAATTAAAACTGAAAAATTTTATTCATATCTACTCTAAATATGAAGATAAAACCAAAAATAAAATAGAAATTTGAATGTAAAAAAAAATCTAAAAAACTGAAATTTCTTTACTTGCTTCTAACAGCACAAGCTAGTTTGTTGGCATTCCATGTTATTGCACTTTTTCTTGCCAGAAAATTGAGAGCCATTTCTGATAAAGCCAAAAAAATCAAATATAAATTCTTATGCAAAAAACTCAAGTCAAGTAATTGTAGCTAAATTAAATATATTATAATAATTAATTATAATTTTATGTTTACAGTTTTACTTTTTTATTTTAATAATTTATTTGAATTAATTTAAATAAAAAAGCACATACCCAAGTTTATGTGTAATTGTAATCGTAATGTAGTCGTAATGTATTGTAGTTGTGTTGAGATGAACTATTATGCTGCAATACTGCAAACTACACTTATGCTTGTAATGTACTTTCGAGTTGCAATGTACTACTTACTGTACTAACTACTCACTGTACTTAAAACTTACTACCTACCGTGCTTATTACTTATACTTAGGCCTACTAAACCACACTATGGCTGTAAAGGAGGGGAGTTTTCAACATAAAAAACAAGCCTTACGCAAACAAACCTCGTAAAGTTTGAGAAGTATTTTAGCCAACACTATGTCAAAGAAAGCCAAATTTTAACAAAAAATGTATCATGCTTATTTAGTGCAGAAATTAAACTATACCACATGAACATATCGTAGATCAATAATAAGCATTTACAAATATAGATTATAAACCACGGAATAAACATAAAAATTGAAATAAAACAATTGCCCTAGATTTTCTACTCTTTTGACACCGACTCCGGATTTCAACTCACAAAAAAATTTTCAACTTTTGTATCATAATTTTACTTTATTATTACTGCTAAATAAAAAACACATAAAAATACACATTAAATCAGTCAATGTAGTTGTTTTTCTTACTAAAATTACTGTATATTTATGTTTTAAAACACACTAAAAAATTATGTGATCTTATTATATTATTATTATTATATTATATTATTACATTATTATTTTCTATATTCTTGTTTCATTCACATTATTAGCATTTATTTTTGGTATTAAAGATGATTGCATATTGTTGCACCCATATAAATAGAATAAATATAACGGCCTTCGCTCATTTTTGACGGTCGAACAAGGAGCTTACTTCCGGAGGGAAATTGGAAAGTGATTTTTTTTCGCCCAAGTCAAAAGTTACGATCGTATATTTACTAATTTCGGAATATTGCTTTTATTTAAAATTTCAAAATGTTTTAAAAGGTGATACTAGATGCTGTTTTATGATAGATATTGCTGTATGACGGTTAAGTATCTTTTTGCATTTTAAATAAAAAAATTTTTTGTGAACCACCAACAACACTTAACAACTCATTAACTGTAACAACACTAAACGACGACTAATTAGTAATTAAATTACTAAACTCTAATAATTAAGCTAAAACTAAACTCTACTGATTCTAATTACTAATTGAAATAAATAACAGATAACACTAACGAGCATTGACAGATTAGACTACTAGAAACTACCAACCACTACACTACCACATACTACTACTACACTAACGACTAACAGCACTTGTTCCTAAGATCCTAAATTCTATTGCTTGATTGGTTTTAAAATTTTTATTTACAATTCTTAGGTCTGGGAATAAAAAATATACTAACTAAATTAAATAAATATATTAAACAACTTATCAATCAATTTTATAAAATAAACACTTTTGTAATTTGTTCAATTCAAGCTTCAAACTCCCCAAGCTAACTTGCAATTTAATTAAAATTTATTAATTATGAGTGATTCAAACTAAATTTTTTTTCATTTAATGTTTTACAAAATATTCCTCATTCTTAAATTGTAGTACATATTGTTATTAAATTTATTAAAGATAATGTGTGATTCCAGTGATTCATCAATCCATGACTTGTTAGATCATGATCATTCAGTTTTAAAGAATCCACATCACCATAACCAATGAGGTTTGTAAAAATTGTACTTTTAATTTATTATATTTTATGCACTTAGAATGTTGTGTTATTAATTATTAATACCTCGGGAAACCGGGTCTCTGGACGCAAAACAAAGATTGATTGATTGATTAATTATTATCATTAATTTATTAAATGCTGTGCATACCTATGGCAAGTAAATAAAATAATGAAGCATAGAAATAGCCACAATCAAATTAATTTATATAGGCATGAGTATAATTTGGATAATAATAATTAAAAATATCGGTATCATTGAAAATGGATAAAGTCATAAATAAAAAAATAAATCATAAATTGCTAAAAATAATAGTTCCAGTAAGATTTTGCCTTACACCTACGTCTTTTTTTCTTTCTTATATTATAATAAATGTTTGTTATCAACCTTTTAATGTAGTGTTAATAAAATGACATTGAGAATAGTTATTTAAAACAATCTTATTAAAATTATTGAACAGGTATGACAAGATTACTTTCTTAATGTCCTAGTGTGAGGAAGATGTAAGCCATTTGTCCAAAGATAATCATATGCCTTATGCCCATACAAATGCAGTGTCAACGCGAATGATTTTTGATCAGAGTCATATGTTCTAATTTTTTTAAACTTTTCCAGAAATTTTTCTGTTAATTTATTTGTTACATTAAATACTTGATGTGTATTTCATATAAAAACTTGATTATGCCAATTTAGTTAACTTGTTAAGCATTAATATAAAATTGACTCTACTTGTAATGGTGATTGGTATGATGATGATGATCCCAGTCCTAAGCAGGGTTTATTATTCACAATGTCATTATGCCCTTTCTAAGTTTTAATAAAATACATGGAATATTGTTGAATGCATTTTATATTTTTTGTATAGATAAGAATGTTGCAATGTACAATGATGATGTGAATTGCTTCCTTGTGTAACTGATGACATATAAATATAACTAACTTGAAAACATGGGAATGCTTCCTTCAGCATTACCTTCCTTTCTCCATCATAACCCTTATAATCTTTGTTACAGAAATAGTCACTGCATATTCTTGCATTTTTTGATGGAAGCCATTTGAAATCATTTATTTCCTGTCTGATGCACTTAATCCAGTCGTTTTGCATTTTTACATTTTGAGGAAATCTGAAATTTTATAAACTGTTACAGAAACTTGTGCATTTCTTAAGTATTGCTTTTAATAATAAAATGGTAATCCATGATAGCATTATAAATTATAATAGTCTATAAAATAAAATATATGTAATTGTAAAACAAAATAGTTCTATTCAATGAGTATAGGGATATTGTTACATTTATTTTAGTGTAAATTTAATTTGAAAATAAACCTGTGAAAAGATGCATCAGAAATTTTCTCATTTCTATTTATTATTAATGCAATTTTTAATGCAACAGGTAGGCATGTTTGTGTATAGCTACGAAAATGAAAATTTACTTAAAAACTAAATTATTGTATCTGACACGAAAATTAGTACAGAAACAAAAACGAAAGAATAAATGACAATATAAAAATTTAAACATTGATTGAAAGAGTTTCTTCTAATTATATGGTATGGGCAATTCGTTGCGAAATCGTTGGAGGAAATGGTGTCAACAGTAGTTATTTTACTGCATGGTAGTTAATCAGCCGGTATAAAGGTTATATTCAATTCCTATCAAATAAATTTGACAAAATATTATACACAGGCAGAACTAAATAAAGAAATAGATGGATATATACACTAGTTATAAAAAATTTATAACGTTGTATTTACACATTCAAATTGTACAATTGTGTTATGGTGTAGTCTCAAATTATTTTGAATTTGCTCAGAAAATTTTAAACGTTTTACTACACTATATATACTAGTTATTTTTACCAACAATTTAAAAATTTTATCAATAATTAAAAAAAAATTTCAAATTGATTTCATTGCGATATCGATAATGATTTTTGTGACCTGACTGATTAAAAAACATCAAAGAAAGTTAAAATAGGATGGAGAATTTGTTATATTGGGATATTCGTTTAAAAAGCGAGCAAAATTTTAATATAAAAGCGCTTATAAATCTATGCATATTGGCTCAGCTTGGCTTGGCTTGGCTTGGTATCGGATGTAAAGCAAGGTGTGGTCTCAAACTATTTTGAATTCTCCCCGAAAAATTTGAACTGCGTGCGTATATATATAGTAATGGCTACTGTTGTTTTTTATAATGAATTTATAAAATATATAAATATAGCGAGCAAAATATTAACATAAAAGCGCCTTTAAATTTATGCATATTGGCTCAGCTTGGCTAGGCTCGGCTTGGAATTGGATGTTAAGCGAGGTGTAGTCTCAAACAATTTTGAATTCTCCCCGGAAAATTTGAACTGCGTGCTTACATATATAGCACTGATTACTGTTGCTTTTATAATGAATTTTTATTATATATATATAAAGTGACTGGAATCCATGTATACAAATAATTAAATTATATTATATTAGATTATATGTTCATATGAAAAGCAATATAGCAGATTCAATCAGCCAACCAGAAAGTTTCGAAGGCGTTCGTTCGATGACTTCAATTTAGTACGGTTAGCATTGTGGTTAAAACTGTATAATAGTGCAGTATATACATTAAACAAGTTTCTTACTGATGCGAATGATTGAAATGATGAGAGTGTATGGTTGAAACGAGTATAAATAGAGGAGCTGAGACAACATGAAAATCAGATCAGCATTCTGCCTCGCTTGAAGCAGTCTGTCTGATCTCATTTATTTTATTTTTAAAATTTTTTTATTTTTATTTATTTTATTATATAGAGTTATACAGAGTTATATAGAGTTATATAGTGTTATTATAGAGTTATATAGAGTTTGCATGTTTGTAGGTGGTTTGAATGTTTGTAGGTGGTATTTTTTTAATTTTAGGTGGGTTCTTTAACGGTTGCTCATATATACATACATACATCATGTTTGTTTGTGTGGTAGTATTTTATGTTCGGTTTTACTCCTTTTTCTCTTTCTTCATGAGTCTTGAGTTAAGTTAATGAAGCATAGGTAGGTGAGGTAAAAATTAATTTATTATAAAGGTATGCCTAGGGCATAAGGTAATTTAGTTACATAGGTAGGTTAGGGACTCCTATTCTTTTACTCTACTTGGTGGTGTGATTTTTGTTTTGTGTTTTATTTGTTTCACATCATACATTCAGCAGGTACGCTGTAGTTCCTGGTTTTAGTGGGATTTTTATTGATTGAATTTGGTAGTATGCATGGTTATATAGAGTTATATAGAGTTATATAGAGCATAAATCTTATATAGATACCTTTCTTTTCTTCTTTTCTCTTTTCTTTGCCGACCGGTCGGTTTCTTTGCGGTTATTTTCATTTAAATTGAATAAATAAGATTTTTCCATCCATTTAGGTTTTTCAGGTTCATTTATCCAGGTTGAAGCTTCCAGAGAAGTTCATCGTGGACGATCAGAATGGTTGTGATGTCACGCTACGTTCGTTCATTCGGTGGCAAAGAATGCACGCCCTGCTGGGGTACGTTTTACGGTTTCTTTGCGGTTCTTTTTTTTGCCAGTTGGCTGGCTTTTCCGGCGGGTTTCACCGCGGCTCGTTTTTCTATTTTCATTTAAATTAGTCAAATAAGATTTTTCCATTTCATCCATTTTATTCAGGTTGAAGCTTCCAAAGGAATTCATCGTGGAAGATGTCAGGCTACGTTCGTTCATTCAGTGGCAAAGAAGATACGCCTGGCTGGGATACGTTTTATTCTTTTTTCTCTGTTTTTCTCTGTAATTTAACATTAAGTAAGAATGCACATACACACAATTACATTAAGTAGCTATATAGGTAGGTTAGATAGGCATAATTTTAATTGTAGGTAGGATAGATAGGAAGCATCCAACACTAATGTAGTTGAATAGGTAGACAGCGTAAGTTTATCTCTTCTATTTTTTCTCGCACCCACATTACACGCATCAGCGTATTATACACACACAAATACATACATAAACACATATTAGTATTTGAGCGTTATTTTATTTTCATTACACATTCTAATTTATTATTACTAAGGTTGAGAGTAATTTAATTTCATAGGTAGTTAAAAGCTATAATTTAATTCCAGGAACAATCTTGTAATTTAAATTAAATAAACGCTGTAAGTGTATCGAGAGGTAAGTTAGTTATTAAGTTTTACATTATTATTATTAGGTTGGAGCCCAAGGCATTACGTAGGTGGTGGGGTGGTGCCGAAAGGCCAATGAATTGGGCTCTTGAGTTTTGTAATTTTAGGTAAGCTAGGGCCATAATGTAATGAATAGGTAAGTTAAGGCTACGTTGTAACACAAACTCATTAATAGATTTAGGGTTTAAGTTTTATGTTATTACTAAGTTGGAGCCCTAGGCATTACGTAGGTGGTGGGGTGGGTGCCGATTGGCAAATGAATTGGGCTCTTGAGTTTTATTGTAATTTTAGGTGGTAAGCTAGGGCTTAATTGTAATGAATAGGTAAGTTGAGGGCACGATAGCCGATAGACTCTGAATTTCGAAGTCTGTTGTCAGAGGTAAGCCTTGGTGGCCAGTGGTGTACCGGCAATGGTTTACTATCTGCACGGTAATAATGATTTACCATGCGGCACGGCCATAGTCTACTACCCGCACGGCTTCCGGACTGCAAATGGTTTACTATCCGCACGGCAATAGTCTACTATCCGCACGGCAATGGTTTTCTATCTGGTGCCCTGGCTGTCGGTGAACCTCTGTGCAAGGAGGAAGAATGAAGGGGCACTTTCGACTATCGTACCATTAACAATTTAATAAAGATTAGTTAAGGTAATTGAATAGGGAGATAGGATTATTTTTATTAAACAATTTGAGATGCAGGCACCGCTAAGCTTTCTGATGAGAATCTACTTTTTCTCTATCTTTCTCCATCAACACGGGCTGTGTTTCAACAACAATCTCGAGGAGGACTGGCACCAGTTTTGGAGGACAACGTAGGAACCGGACCGCATTCAACATTCTGCCTTTGTCGAATGGCCATACACACACATCATTACAACACATACATACACAACATCCATTCATTCGGTGTCGTTGTTGCTATGTTTCTCCAACTTTATATTTTCTTTACCGTGAACCGGGCTTTAATTTAATTCATAGGTAAGTTAGGGACTGAGATGAGTTAAACAATTGTAGGTAGGCTAGGGCTTAACATTAGTTAAAAAGCTTCAAGTAAAATAAAAACGCTAAAATATGTTAAATAAAATACTTGAAACATCTAAAACGAGAAATAAAAATTTGTAGGTAAGTGAGTTGAATCAATGTTTATAAGTAAGCTAGGGCCCTGAGAGTAATTTTATTATAAGTAGGTGACTGACTATTATTCTCGCGACTTCTTACTAGTTTTGTGTGATGTGTTTGTTTTCGCTTCACAACACCACACCAACAAAACAAACTACATTTCATTCTCGTCGTCGCCTTAAATTGTACCTTTTTGAACAATCTTTTTAATAATGTCTATTTATTTATTCATTAAATGTTGACTGGTTTCTAGTTTTTTTTTAAAATTGGTTATATAATTTTTGGATATTTCTTGATTTACTTTGTATATATGCATGTATAAATTATTTCTGTTTAGTATGTTGATTTAGTCATTATATGTTGTGAACTGTTCTTACTAAATGTTCATGTTACGTGGTTTATTATCCTTCGAGAACTTCTAAGGAGTGTGTATGATAATAATAATAATGGATAATAATTATTTTTATCGGTCGATATTTTGTTATATTTGTTTATTTAAAATACGAATTTTTAAAAAAATTGACATTTTAAAATTTTAATTAACCGTCACTTTTCATTTTTGAATGAATTCAAATAAAAGCAACTATTGTGTTTTTCTTTCTTTACTAAAATCTCGAAATTGTTTGTAGATCTGTACGGTTAACTGTTTGTTCGAGTTTGAACAGGCCTTGCAAATTTTTTTTATTTTTATTTTTTTTTGTTTTTATTTTTGTTTATTTGGTTCATTCAATTTAGTTGATTGATTGATCGGTTGATTGATCGGTTGGTTGATTGATTGACTGACAGACTGACTGACTTACTGGCTGGCTGGCTGGCTGGCTGGCTGGCTGACCGACCGACCGACCGACTGACTGATTGTTTGATTGATTTATCTCATAGTATTGTATACATGAGAAAAAATCCGATTAAGCCAACCTACGGCTTCAGTAAGCCACTGTTTTTCACCTGACAAAAGCAATTTCTATATTTATACTGACAAAAATAATTGTGATATGAATATATTGATTTATTTAATGCATTATATGTACAAAAAAGTGCTATCGTAAAAGTTCTATGAAACCCTGTAAGCCACTGCTGTAAGCCAACGTATGATTTCAGCAGCCAGTTTCTTATGAGCACCAGCAGAATGTAAAATATTCATTGAATATAATGAAGATAGTTGTTCAAATAACAATTTTGATTTATTTAGGCCGTTTATTTCATAAGCAAACCAATTTTTAACATGATCGAATAGTGTAAAAAAGGGTGACTATAGTTCAATCCTACTAAGCCAATCTTCGGCTTCAGTAAGCCACCGGATTTCACCGGACCAAAAGCAATTTTTATATTCAAATTAACAAAAATAATTTAATAATACATAATTCTATTTATCATTATTAAAATTAAATAGAATTACTACAATGTTTTAAGCATATTAAATCAAGTAAATATTTCATTTAGCTTGCTCGTTAAAATCCATGCAATTTCGTACGCCAACAATCCAAGCACGACAAATAGCCCGACCGATAGATCGAATTGATCGACTAGTCCTATTATTCTAGTTATGTGGTTTGGAGCAATAATTAAAAGTTGAAAAAATTGAGGTTCTTTGCATATTCCTGCTTCAACCCATAAGAAGGTTTTGTATGCTGGTAAATAGGCCTCCCCTTGGTTGCACCTTTATCTTTTGAAAAACACGATCTTAAAAAAATTTCAGGAAAAAAACAAAATATTTTTTATATTCATAACATATTCAAGTTTTCAAGAGCTCCAACCATTTAAATACAAAACTCATTAAATTTAGAAAAAATTTTTATTATAACTATTTGTAACATTAACGAAAATTTCGATTCTGGGGTCTTCAGCCCAAGATCTACCTTTCTGAATACGCCTCTGATTCTACCGAAATCCGATGCTCAATGCTCAACTAACACATAAATATCTAAACTACTCAATTTTAATTCGTAATCTGATACAGCATTTTGAAAATAAAAATTAATATGAACATCAAAATACAACACACTATTTTATTTCATATTTGTTGCATACACTTCATTTGATTTTTGATTATTTAAATGTTAATACTGTGGTAGATAATTTCAAAAATTTGATTTTTCCCACCTTCCCACTTACTCTCTTATTCTGAACATAAGACATATCCTGTTTAATTGTTAACAGATTCACATTAAAAGAGATGCATTCACACTTGTTAGCTCCTTTAACGGTAATAACCTTCGAACAAATCATGAATTTATTGCGACAAGTCGTTATTTTTCTGTTTTACATTTATCCTTATTGAATCAGTTGAATAGATAGATGTATCTAGGTACGCTACGTTTGTAATAAATTCACGTGACCATAATTCATAAAAAAAACTACTTTCAAAAGTCTACAACGTTTCCAAAAGCGTCCAAATTCATAAACAAAAAAGACTCATATAAGTTTATATATATATTCAATTCAATTCAATTCAAATTCAATTCAAATAATCTTTTATTCAGTAAAGTATCATTAAATACATAATACTAGGAGACCCGAAGTTTGCACTTGTTGGGCCACCGAAACAGAAATTGGAATAAAATTCGAACAAAGATAAACATTAAGTGGTAAAAGAAAGAAAAAAAATAGAACCAAACAAAATAGTAATAATTAATCGACAAAAACCTTAGGAACCAAATGAAAACAATAGCATAGTTACACCGGTAATGAAAGAGGAAAAATGATTCGATAAGATTAATAGATAAACTGAATTTTTAAATAAACCAGCAGTATTCAAATTTTTTACGTGAATTGGTAATAAGTCCCAAAGTCGACAAGAGACATGAAAGACGGAATTAATAAAAAAGTTAGTACGAGGTTTAGGAAAATAAAAATCTATATTATGTCTTAAAAATATTGATCGATTATTGATTAAATGATTTAATTGGTGGCACAAGGAAGGACACAAATTTAGTTTAAATAATTTATAAAAAAAACATTAACGTGAAAAGAATGTGTAACTGGTAAACTTTTAAAATTCCAGATGATATAAACAAATGACTGATATGCTCAAATTTTGGTAACCCAAACAAATATATATATATATATATATATATATATATATATATATATATAACTGTATATATATGTATACACAGTTATTTATAAAGATTACTTCGTTTTCGGCATTATTCAACTTGTAGTTGAGTTTCTCAATTTTTCTAACGAGATTTTTATCATTTTGATGAAGTTTATTAAGGTTAAATAAAAAAATTTTAATATTTGACATTTTTTGACAAAACATTATTAATAAAGTTATTACTAAAGAAAAGCTCTTTTCGGCATCAACTGCCATCATCAGTGTAGTTATATAGATTGTTCCGTCTTTGTGTCTGTTTTTACAGCGACTTTGACTGTAACTTAATTAGAATTAAAGTTAATCATGTGTTTCTGCTATATAGCAGAATCAATTTTCATCGATAAACGTAAACTAGCAATAAATATTCAACTAAATAATACCAATATTCTTCCAACAAACAATTTTTATATTTATATATGTATGTAAGGACCGAGATGGTGTAACGGTAAAGTGCCTGGCACTGCTATTGCAGTAACTTGATTTGATTGCAAAGAGATCTTGAAGCGAGAACTGTTATAAAGAATAGTTTTATGCGACAACCTGTACGAAAGACATATTCGTGTGTCATCGAAGTACAGAAAAATTTTCGTCGAACATACGTGTGATAACTCATGCAGACACACGCGACATCAGTAGCATAATGAGATATTTCACATGTTCACAACGCTTATATATATATATATATATATATATATATATATATATATATATATATTTGTGTGTGTGTGGTGTGCGTGTGTGTTTATAAGTCTTGCTCGCAAAAATAATGCACCAACCCATGCACGCACACATCACCCTTTTCTGCACTACATGAAGCATATGAAGTGCTCACAAATTCACATTCAAAAAATATGGCGCACGCTCTGCAGTAATGCCTGTTACATCGTTAGGCGTAGGCGGTTGATGACGGGAACGAGGATGATGAGGAAGTAGATGAGGACGAGGAGGAAGAGGATGAAGATGGTTGTGCTGCGGGGGCGGTTCGAGACGGTGATGAATGATAGGCCTTGATGAGAACACGAAGAAGAATAAACGAACAGATGTAATGAATGAGTGAATGAATGAATGTTTGAAGAATTGACTAATGAGGGAAGCACAAATATTCAAAAGGATGAGTGAGTGATTGAGTGAATAAGTTCGTGAATGATTGATCGATGGGGCATATGAATCAGTAAACAAAATTACAAAACTTCAAAATGCACATCTAACTAGTTTCAGCCTAATAACTACTTTAACAATTTTTTCTTGCTTCATTTTAATTTGTTTTTAAGAAAATCGGTTTAAAAAAGCTTTATTATTTAAATTGCTGTTTCTTTGAAAATTGGGATGTTAATGTGAATTTAAAAGTAAAATTTATAAATAAAATTTTTCGCTTTCAAAACAATTTTCATGGCCCGATGATTTAACATGGAGATGGTTAGCTGTCCTTTAAATTAGATCATATGCTCCAGTTACTTTGAGTTAGGTCGAATGAATCACATGCAACTAATTTCAGTTTTGATATTAGCTGTATGTCTGCTGTACCATAATAGTATATAATATATAATAGTAAAAATTATTCGGTTGTGGAAGTTTTAATGAGATGGTGAATGGTGTTATGTATGTTGTTGTGCTGTTGTCATGGAAAGCCATACAATAAGGTTATCATTCCTTTATCTTACGATGATGCTTTCCAGACATTTTATTTTATTTTCTAGTCGGGATCGAACAGAGAAGAATGAAGGAAATGAGAAAATGTGAGGAATTACATTTCGACACCTATCATGTTACTACATTCTCTTTAATTTCTAATTATATTTTTTTATCTTACAATCTCTTTAATTTCCAATTATATATTTTTGATATATCTTCATTCTCTTTAATTTCCAATTATATATTTTTATAATTTAGTTTGGTTATATTTCATATCTTAAAGTTGTTTTTAAACATGACTTTTCTTTAATTTGACTTTAATGCTTTTTCTTTAATGCTCCGGTTGCTGTTTAAATTATCTTCTGATTATTCTCTGGTTTTTGCTTACAAATTCTTCTAGAGAAAACAATTCAGACGTTCACTCCATGAGAATTCTGTTGAATTTTCTATTTTCTCCTTAGGAATCATAAAAGTTTTTGTACCTGTATCTATATCTGTATGAATCATGTAGAAAAATTCTGGCAGAATAATTAAAGATCATGTAACGAGAACAAAATGGAGACGGATGGGGATGTTGATGGTGGCACCAACGATGGTGATGATATGATGAGGAAGATGACACTGACAACGACAATGATGATGCTGATAACGGTGTTAGCGATGATGATGATGATGTCCGTGGCGATGGTAGTGATATTATTGGTGATGATCATGAAGACTGAAGTGGATAGGAGCAAGAAGAATGGAGAAGATATGGTATATTGTATTCACTTAACGGTACAACATGATTGATGGTGGTGTTTCAAGTGAGACTGCTGGTATTTTTATTGATTTCACTTTGATAGAAAAGAAGCATTTCAAATGGCTTCAAACTCCTAATATAAATTGTGAAGAATACGTTATTGCGTGAAAGCTTTTTTATCAATTTTTTCATAGCCATTTAAAATCATTCGAAATGATATATACAATGTATATTCGTATATATAAATATACAGTAGATATAGTGTGTGTGGTCGATGTGTTTGAAAGTGATGTGTGTGCTCTGCTCTATGCGTGTGTGCATGCGGTGTACGTGTTCTATTCAATTTTTTCATATATATAATTAATATTTACTAATCTATTAACTAATCTTATCTGGAAGCTCCCAAAAGCAATTCTTAAATATAATCAAAAATAATTTTGAGTTTTATATTTTCCAATTTTCGTGTTTATAAAGATCGCTCATCACGAGACTCCTTTTAATGCTTTTTTTTAATGGAATTTCATTTTAATCTTGCAGTAGCCACCATATTGCTTTTTTTTTAAATTCAAATATTAAACTAAGAAATAGGCGGGAGTTATAAAAATATTTTCAATTCGTTTTTACAAATAATTTATAATCTTCCTAATTAATAATTGAACAGTGCACGTCATACACGATTTTCAGGTTCGGGATTTTTCAACTTACTCAATTGTCATTTTGTGGCTTCGCTTTAATAATTTTCTAATACAAATGTTTTCAAAGTCAATTTTCATAGAAGTCGAATTAACTTTTATTTTTTATTTGTATCCATTTTTTATGATCTATATCTATATCATTATAAATTGATTATTTTCTACCTGTTATATATATATATATATATATATATATATATGCATATACTGCCACAAAATGCACACACACACGCATATATATATATATATCCTATATAATACCAATTACTTATGGGCTACAATTTTTTGAACTTATAGTTTT
Source organism: Helobdella robusta (assembly GCF_000326865.2). NCBI lineage: Eukaryota > Metazoa > Annelida > Clitellata > Rhynchobdellida > Glossiphoniidae > Helobdella > Helobdella robusta. Next base: position 3,195,140 of record NW_008703664.1, on the reverse strand, counting down.
AAATTAGAATAATTTTTGTAGCCGGCAACAAGAATGGTCAAATTATCTCCTGATTCATTATCTGTTTCAAAATGTTTTATCTTTTATGGAATACACATTAGTCATTTCAACAATAAAATGTATGAATAAATGTTCTTTGGATGGTGGTTGATGGGGGAAGCGATGTTTTCATCGCTCTCACTTTTGATGCTTAAAAAAATATTGGATTCACTAAAAAAAGTGACTGACCATGTTATAATCGTTACAGTACATGATGGGAGTTGAATTATACGGCAAACAAGTTGATAACATTGTACACATGATGAACCATGTAAGCAGAGTTTTAAAATATGATGACCTCTGACCCCGAATGCATGGAGGAGTTTATATAAACTCTTATCTATCAAGAGCAGACTGGCTTTGTTGTTACGTGTTTCTCCCTTCCTCCACTGTTTACGCAGGCCATCAAATTGTCGGCCAGCTACTGTCTCTCCTTGCTTTTGTAAATGTTCACTCATTCGTTCCTTTGGAAAGTTCATAGTGAGCGTTTTCTTGTTTTGTTCAATGAATGAACCTCTTTTCCTCATTCAGCATTGCTGCTGACAGTCCATTATATTTAAACTAGAGTTGAGAAAATATTAATTATTAGTTCTATAAAGGGTTTTATTATTAAAACGATTTGACAAGCTTTCAAAAAAACTAGAAAAGGACTAATTGCTTGTTTTCATTAAAAATCAACTTGTGATTATTTGAATAACAATGCTAATATTTTATATGCACAACTTTTAAAGAACAATAGATGAAGCAAACTCTAAAAAGACCGAAAATATTATGAGCCGCTGGCAACCAAAAAACAACGACATTACCACCACCAATAACAAAAATAAAATGACCAACAACAATAAAAATAATAATCATTAGCAGAACAAAACAACCTTATACTAGATTAAAACACCGTCCAAACATTTTGTCAAACGAACAAAATGGATGAAAAAATTATGAAAGAAATTATTAAAAAAACGTGATAGTAGCTAATGAAAATAGTGTTGTAAAATTTTGCATTTACTACTCAAACTCTAAAACTGTAAACTATGTCGTAACTCCCAAATTGTCGTTGGTGTTTCTGCTGCTTGGCGAACAATTACAGCAGCATTAACGCATTATGACAAGTAAAAATGATGATGATTGACGCTGGTCATTTGGTCAAGCTTATCCTAACTCTCAAATTTTTGTCGGTGTTTCTGCTGCTTGGAAAACAATTACAGCAGCATTAACGATAACGTTATGACTAATTAATCAATAAATGATGGTTGACGATTTTCAAAGAAGAGCTTTCTTCATCGTATGTCTTTATTTTATATTAATTATTAACTTTATTCTTATTCAGTCAGAAAGTAAGCTTTCAGAGCATTTTTAATATAACAACGTTACCTTTTTTGAAATTATTAAACTGAATGAATATAAGTTAAAGATGTGAAAGTCTAAAACTGATACGTCATAAAGTAAACACTAATGATGACGTTAAAAATTGCAACAATTTTAAACATAGACACATATGAATGGTAGTAATAGCAATAAATATTGCCCTATTAATTTTTTTTTTATTTTAATGTATAAGTTTTATCTTTCAAGAATCAGTAAACTTGTTACATTACAAGGTTATTAGTACACTGAAAGACGTTAAGTTTACTAAGCAGTTACGTTGGTGTTGAAGAATAATTTTATTAACAATGAGAACATTGTTGTTTTTACTACCAACATTGCATTCATTTGTGATCTCACAGGGAGGGACACAAGGAGGAAATTAGCAGCAATGCTGAGAAACAATAGCCTCCATGATCACACTTCTTCCATGGAATCGTTAATATCTTCTCTATTATGTGACGGTTCGATCAATTTTACAATTTCATTTTCCGATCAAATTTTTATTATAAATAAATATATGCATAATTATAAGTATATTATTTAAATGTGTATTTTAAATATTGTTTAGCAATATTTTTTTTAAGGAAAATTATTCTAATTGTTAATGGATGGGGTTTTGGGCTGAGGAATGGACATCAGCAGTTGGTCATACCTATCACACACATCCAGCAAAATAATAATAATATTATTATTAAATAATATTAAATCATACGGTTTACACTTTACAAAAGTGCTCATAAATTAACATGAATTTTATGGAAAACATTCTTACTTTGAAAATTTTTTATTTACAACATCTCTGGTTTCTCCCAAATATCCTAAGTTAATTGCAAGAGCTGCGTTTAATATTTCCATTTTTTAGCCAATGTTCATTCATTCATACGATACTACCGCTACTTTGCATTGCAACCAGGGTTGTGCTTTTTAATTCGTTTCCTATCGCACAAAGAGATGTTAGCTTTTAACCTATTAATGCCCAAATTTTTTAACTCAATCAAAATGAATTTTTATTAGCATTGACATAAAATAAAAATGTAAAAAACAATTATTCATCAAATTGAAAAAAAATAGTTTAAAAGAATGAGTCCAATGACTGCACCCTAATGAGGTGCAGTAGGCATAAATGTGTACATCAATGTCAAAGCATTTAAATAATTAAAATTAAAATCATTAAGTTTCAATCATATGCCATATTTCAAAACAATGATCATGTCATGCAATCCTATATTACATTTTTTGCACCCTTTCCTTGTGTTTTTGTGGCAGTGAGCGCATCGCTTCTGAGTTTCCAATTGGCTTTGAAAATGGTCAATCCTGTCAGTTCTAACATCGATGCTGACTCTTTTGTTTGTCGAAGTTAATTCTCCTTTAGGGCACCCAGGTGTACATTTTTGTAAATTGTACATTGATAAATAGTCAAGCACTACTCTTCTTCGGAAGGACAAAAGATCCAAATTTTCATCCTCGTCGTGTTTTTTTTTTATAAAGTTGCCAGCAGTTTTGCATCACCATGTCTGGAATCCAGGCAAACAACGACCACCACCATTTTTTACTTCTAAGTCCAATCCTATATGCTGCAATGTTTTTGTCACATCGATCGACCCCTCCCATAAATTTATTGTATAACTTTACAACATGTGGCTGTTCAACTGATATTCTAGAGGCTTGGCCTATTGGATCTCTTCCTAAATGGTTGGAGGCCATATAAACACTTCTGTTATCATTCCATTCAACAACGGCGTACAAATTATTTTTTTTCCGTCATACATTCAAAATATCCCCTTTCTTTCTTTTCCAAAATTTTGCGAATAATAATGGGATTTGTTGTATCTAATTACTCCTGTGCATTTAATTTTTTTTTTCAATTTTTGTAACAGCCGAAAACTTGTAAAAAAATTGTCAATATATAAGTTATATGGGACATTTCGTGGCAACTCTTCCATCAAATCTAGCACCACTTTTTCTCCCAAACCTCAGTTTGTGGCTGAACTTCTCACACTATGGGCAGTTCTTTTGGCTCCCTGATATTGATCAAACTAAACAACATAGCCATCACATGTTGCAAGAACCCAGATTTTGTAGTCCATTCGTATTGGTTTACCCATTATCCTTTGTTTTGTGCTGTGTCGCCCATAGTACGGAACCATGGACTCATCGATTGATAAATATTCTTCATTCAAGAAATACTCAAAACATTTGCTATTTATCATCGAATATAAAGGTCGAATTTTTGACAATTTGTCATTTTTATCTAATTTGTCGTAATCACATAAATGAAGAACTGACATCGGTTTCTCGACATGCAGTTTGACATTGCTTCTTTGATTGTTGTGCACTAAGATTGTCAGCATTTGTGCTTTCTTCGTCACCACTATCTTCATCTGAACAATTACCAGAAGGAGGCAATAAAATTACATCAGCATCCAAAAACGTTTCATCTTCCAACATTGATAAAACTTCATTGACTGTATATCTGTAAGTATAAAAATAACGGAAAATAAAATAGAAAAAAAGAAATGAACCAATAAATGCATTTATATACACATTTGTGCCTACTGCATACTGCACCTTTATAAGGTGCAGTTATTGAGAAACTAATAATAGTTTGTGGAGAGCACTAAAATATCGGATTTTCAAACATTTTAGAAGTAGGAATAATTGTAATAAAAATCATTAAAAGAATGAACATTAATTATTAATGTAAACATTAAAAAAACAAACTTTTTAGATGCCATTTTGGCACTCGCCATTGTATCAACTTTTTTTTAACAAAATACGAAATTTCTAACAATCTACCGCGAAGACCAACAAGAAATGAAATAATTACTTATAAATTATAAACAACGCTAATATTACCTAAAACTGTAAATATTTTTTTAAGTCTGAAGAGTTCTAAAGAAAATAATGACCGCACCCTATTAAGGTGCTGTAGGCACTAATGGGTTAAATCAGATTAGGTAAGAAATTTAAATAACAATATGCTTGGGTGATAATTTTAAATTATAATACCCTATAAGTCCTCCGACTTAGAAAGTTGCTAACATTTTAAAGATCGCGGTTGCCACGCTTAATCGCTGTTATTTTTAATTAAGGACGAATGTTTTGTCGGTTCTGAAACGGGTATCAAATGAAGAAACTCTTCCTAAACCGCATTATTGATCGAGCTTTTCTGTTAAGTTTTCTAAATTTCTAAAATATTTTGACAGTTTTTGATTGAGGTTATTAATTAATGGCGAAAAACTTTTAGAAATGCTTTCTTTTATTTTGTTATTGATCATAATCACTGCTCTATTGTAGGAATCCGAGTTCCGAGGCTTTTGCATAATCCGAATTTTGACGGGTTCCTTAATTTTCCAATAAGCAACAAATTATTTTGTTTAAAAATTGGTAAAAAGATTATATTTCGGAAAAAAATTTCTTCATGAAGAGAAAACAATAAATCTTAGAAGACGCAGAAGTTTCGAGGGCTGTAAATGAAGTGGGTCATCGGACATTGTCGTATGCTTCTTCATTTATTTGCACAGAGATATTTTAAGGCTCTTTATTTGAAATAATGACACATGTAAGACTCTTCAGATAGGAAGGAAAGAATTATATTTATTGAATTTGAAGATGATATGTATGTTGGATTGATGTTGGATGTTATGTTGGATTGATGGTTGTGGGGTTGATGTATGTTAGATTGATATTTCTGTTTCTTATTAACATGCTGTTTATTTTATTGCACTTACAACAATGTTTCGTAAATGTTATTCATGCTTCTAGCAACTTAATCATTAAATTTATGTTTATTGTTGGCTTTTAAACAATTAGAAATGTTAATGTTGTCACTCAGCAAATCATTATTACAGAATTTGCTTAGTGAACTTTTTCATATGTCGAAAAATCTCAATTTATAATAATTATTATTTTTGTTTTTAATTTATTATTATTATTTTTTTACTATTATTTTATAAGCCATCCATAATCATAATAATCCATTGATACATTACAATTAAATTACATTTAAATTTTGCTATTAGCGCGGAAATGTTGTGCAATGAACATGTATCATATAATATTGCACAAGTCCTGAAATTAAAAAAAAAATATTGGGCTTATCTTCTTATTGTGCATGAAAACGCTTAAAGGACTTATCAGAGCTTCTTAGATGTCGAATGATGGCATTACATGAAAAGAAATACGTGCCCGTGTCCATGTGCATTGATTCTGCTGAGTTTGCCTGCGTGTGCGTTATGTGCTTGATACTTTCAAAACTTATTAGCTGTTGATTCATAGGGATGGCGTATAAAAGAACAATATTGTCATTTGTTTTTGTTCAATTTATAAAGAAATAATTTAAAAACAGCGCTAGTTTTTTTTTTCAATATTTACTGTTCTCCTTATTTGGTTCCTTTTTTATATTGCAATAAAATGCATTAAATGAGCTATCTCGTGAAAAACTCATTTAATGAAAACTTTTATTGTGTTACGTAAGAAGTTGCGCAGAATTGGAGTCATAAAAAGAGTAATTTGACGGTGCGAGTGATGGCTCGACAAATAATAATAAAACTTTTAATTAATTTCGATGGCAGGATGAGGTAATGCTGAGTAACATCATTGCACTGCTGCTCGGCCTGCCTGTCTTCCTGCCTGTCTGCACTGGTCTTCAACGTACATTCAGCGTTGGTGTTTGTATGCGTTTGTATGTTTGTGTAGGAGTTTGTATGTTTGTTTATACAGTTGTATGTTTTGTTTTTATGATTCAACGATTCATAATAGTCATCCAGTAAAATATCGGTGAAAAAGAATGCCGATTTGTTGAATTTTATAAAAATGTGCAATGTTAACGATAGAAATAATAATAACATAAACAAAAACTTTACAAAACTACAGAATAGAACAAAAACAATTTTAACGTTTTAACACATCCTCCTAGAGAATAAGTTGAAAGACATCATGGACAAACGATGCGCCATATTAACCCATTTTCAACATAACCATCATATAACCACGCTTTTTTATCGCCCCTGCTCATTTCTGCTTCCTAGATCAAACCAACATTCGATTTCTATGAATATTTCCTATTTTTAGAAAGTTCTAATTTTCTATCAGCAGTATATATTTTCTGAAGTTGTTTGCGAAATTTTCATCTGTTTTTTATTATTTTTTTCGTTTTCCCATTAATTTTCTACATAAAAATAATAATTGTTTCATTGTTCAAACAACAAACCTTTTTTCACGTTTGGAAAATTATTATTTATTTACGTAAAAAATAAAATAGATTGAAACAAAATTGTTTTTTATTTGATAAATAACCAAATTGAGGCGTGAATGAGTGTGCACACGTGGCAAGTCACAACCAGGTCGGACATGAACTGCAGGACACTTCATATCACATACATCAACATCATCAACCAGCTGCCATCTTTCGTAACCACAATTAACTAATGAATTAAAAAAATTTTGCAGATAAAATATGTACAAATCTATCCAGTGTAATCTACAAAAGGTCACAGTCATCTACATCACAAAATACTTTTTCAAATTTTCAAAAATTGATACATTTTTGTTAAATTTATTTAAAAAATTGCGGTGTTCATTGTAATAATCCGCTCCAGAGATGTAATTATTTTTGTTAGATTTTGAAGTCACGTGCCTTCTACTTCCACGTACACCTAAAAATGTTGTCTCAAACCTTATAATCTGCAAAAGATTCATTAAATAAGTTTCAACCAAGATATGATTTTTTTTTTCATATGAATAACGGTTGTAGATGAACTTAGAACCTTGTTCAGCTTACAAATAATGAGCAGATAAAGATGTTAACGATTTGCGGAAATGATTATTTTCTTTAAATTTTATGATGATTTGTTTCTTTGTTTTGACGAGCTTTCACTTCCTTTTAAACATTTCTTTTCCGCCTCGGTATTTGACATGTAAGTTTGGAAGTGAGCGGTGTTCTTCCATCAACATATTAAATTCATTTCTCAACTAAATCGTCCATTTCATCGACGATGCGGTGGATGGATAAAAATATTCGAAGAAAGTGAATTAAATAAAGAAAATAAAAACAATTCAATCATCGCAGCAACAACGTATAATGCATTCTGACCGTTAATGCATTTTCTATTTATAGTTAAGAATAAATCGTCAGTTGCCTCCGCCCACGCACATGATACCATCAAAGGACCGGCGACGAGCACGAAACATACACCAAGCAATATTCCACATCATATCCTATCATTCTTTCATTGGATCCGCATTGTGTTACACACTCCAAGTTCGTGTTGTACATACTACGCTGTACCGTACTGTACGAATGTCGTACAACCCCTCAACAAATCTATTTATAGTCGGAGATTATTTTTAGTTGCCCACGAACAAAAGCATTTCTCGCTCGCTTTATGGCGCGCTTATACATCGTAAACCTTGTTTACATAGAACTCATGAATATGTACTTGAAAGGTCTTCATACATAAGTAGGCACCTACCAACCTGTAGATGGAATTTAGTAAATTAAATTTTTAAGAATTATCACCTTTTCTCCTTTTTTCTAGCCTATTTTCTGTTTTTGCTCTCTGAAGTTTGAAATCTGGAGCGATTATGCACCTTTGAAGCGATCACATATGTTTCAAAAAGAAACTATTCATTCTTATTTCTGGAAAAGCAGAAATGAAGAAAGGTTAGTGAACAAACTCCACACAAAGTATATAGATTAATTAAGTTGGCCGTGTTGTTATAACACATCGAACTGAAAGAAGCAACAAATCTTTGTAAGTAGAATCACTTATTCGCGTCTAAACATTTATTTTCACGCACACAAACACCGCCCACATTTTATTGAAACCCACAAACTCACGTGCACTTTTAATTAAAAAATACCAAATGTCTCGACGTATAGGTTGGTAATTGAGACATACATTGTGTTGAAACACTCGTGAATGTTGTATAACTTCACGATCTACAACACAATCCTTGCAACCAAATAATATTGGCGACGATATACTGAGAGATCGAACTTACTGCAAACTCCTGCCTTTAATAAATAAAAATACTTCGTTTTATCAGAAATTTTGTGAGATCAGTGAATTCAAAATTTTTGAACTGATCATTATCATTGGGATGATAGTTTAAACTAATTTTTAAGAATTTATGCAAATAAAGAAGCTTTAATCATGTTTTGTGTTCTAAAACTTTTTAAAACAGTGTCGGAGTGGAAGTCAGTCGGAGTGGGAGTTGGTCGGAGTTGGAAATTTTTGTCGAAGTGGGAGTCGGAATTTTTTGAAAGGCCGGAGTCGCAGTTGGATGTTTTTGTCCGAACCCGGAAAGCATTTGTTATGATCCTGTTTTTTAAGATATAAATAAATAAATATATATAAATATATATATATATATATATATATATATATATATATATATATATATATATATACTTTAATAATTACTTAGTTTGAAAAAATATGTGGCAGACGCAATGTCTAATGGCGGCCAATCAAATTCATCTGATGCTAAATTAGTGGCTGCATTTAATGACCACACATGGTGAAATATATACTGGCTTCATTCAACTTCACAACAAAAGTGTAAGTATATGCTTGTGCTTTTTCCAAATATATGTGTGTGTTTGTTTATTTGTGTGTATGCGTGTGTTTGTTTGTGTGTGATGTGTGATGAGAGACAGAAGGTGAGAGCGAAACAGAAAAAGAGAGTAGCTTCAATTTTGATTTAACTTCTGAGAAAACGTGAAGATACCAAAAATATGATATAATGCAAAAGATATCTTTTTATGTTTTTTTCTCTTCTTGGAACAAGCTGTCATCTCTTGGAGTTTTTTTTTGGTTAACGCTCGTTAACCAAACACAAAAACACTTGTATTCTCGTTTGCAGTTTATTCTAAATTTTACACTCATTTGAATGTGCTTTTGTCTGCTTTTCTTAAATTGTGTTTGTCACCTTACATGCTTAACATTAGTCTGGTTTTGTTATATAATTTAGTTTGTTGCATCTTCTTAAGAAATTGATGTTTTTTTTACATGCTGCAGTTTTCATAAATATCTCTCACATTTGAGTTGTGTGCGTGTGTACGTTCGTGTGTGTATTTGTACTGTTTGTTAAAAATTTGTATGCAGATTGTACACAACATCTATCCTATATTTGTATGTTACTGGCATCGTATGTCGTCGTGTTGGCATGTTGACCACGTTGAGAAAAGTTTTGAACGTTCATTCATCTTTTTGACTCACATTATAAATTCTGACTTCGTTATCTCAGTCATCGTCATCGTCTTCTTCAAAGTCATTTTGATCATTGTCTGCAACGAAGCTGTCTTCATCTCATCAGCGAGCTATATCAGCACTATTATTTTCATTACAATTTCATAACTGAATTCATCATCCATAAAACGCATCCAACACGAAATTAAAATATGCTTCATTTCGCCCACGTTGTATAGCGTGTTGTCATGCAGCGGTCTGTATAAATGCTAACAAAACTTCAAAGTTTTTTCAAGATTTCTGTTCCGCACATGTTTCAAATGCTGAGAAACCTCGTTGAATTCTTAGGGATGTGATTGAGATCTTAATGGCTGATTAAGATATTGAATTGCTTTCAGTTTATTCATGAAAGTAACCACACAAGTTTGAAGACGCAAAATATTATACAGTTGCAATGAACAGTTTTTGCTGAACATTTATCTCATTTGAAAAAAAGTTTCATTTTTGGTTTTAGTTAAAAAATGAAAAGCGTTTTGAGAATAGAGTAATGTAATCTGTTTCCGTACCAAGTTGTTTTATCGGAAATATAAATTAGATCACATTATATATATATATATATATATATATATATATATATATATATATATATATATATATATATATATGTTTGTAATAGACCATAATTTTTACAATATTCTATAAATTCTACCGAATGTTTGGCGTTAATATGTTTGTAGTTCGTTTTTTCGATTTTTCTCACTAAAGTTTTTTGGTGAACGTTTAGTTTATTAAAATTCAAAATAAACTTATTTTTCGAATTCATGCTGCAAATAAGGCCATATTTCGATTCCGAATGAATCATCATCAGTGCTCCTTGCTGTATATATAGGGAAATATTGATTTTGTCAAGATGAACTTTGACGTTGTAAAAATTAACTTTGGTGTTGTAAAGTTGAACTTTGATGCGAATTAGGTGTCAGGTTTCTCATTTAGACTCAACACACTCAATCACAATTAGCCGTGAAATCCTCGACAGCAACACCAAAGTAATATACCAGAACAGCAACTACACGCATCTTAAAATTGCAGAAGCAGTCCTAATCGACATCAATAAACCAAAAATAAATATACAACAAAAAATGACAACCTCACTTCCAACCCGGCGCTTAACCAACAACGAAAACAAAGAAGTAATAAAAACTAGCATCGTAAATAGTGACAAA
>NW_008703664.1:3161700-3184268 GCF_000326865.2 Helobdella robusta | reverse complement strand
AGATGACCAGCCAATTAAGAAACCTGACACCTAATTCGCATCAAAGTTCAATTTTATAACACCAAAGTTAATTTTTACAACGTCAAAGTTCATCTTGACAAAGTCAATATTTCCCTATATATACAGCAAGGAGCACTGATGATGATTCATTCGGAATCGAAATATGGCCTTATTTGCAGCATGAATTCGAAAAAAAATAAGTTTATTTTGAATTTTAATAAACTAAACGTTCACCAAAAAACTTTAGTGAGAAAAATCGAAAAAACGAACTGCAAACATATTAACGCCAAACATTCGGTAGAATTTATAGAATATTGTAAAATATATATATATATATATATATATATATATATATATAATAAAATCCATATACAGAAAAAAACAAATTAAAAAACTCTTGGCTATGAATTTTCATTTTTCGAAAATTTTCAAAATGAATTTTACGTTTATAAAAATTTACCGGCCTTAAAAAGGTTGACTGGCCTTGTCATTAGAAGAATATTTCTGACAGTTTCTGCTTAAGAGCACACAGTCATTAAATTTTTCTTGCAATTTTCTTACTTTTCGGTCCAGTATAAAACATACAATTTTGACATGTGTAAATGGAATTTTTTCATTTTGTAAGCCAACAACTGTTTCAAGATTTGTGACCATATGTAAAAAGCATTTTTTATGAATTTTTATTATTTTATCACTTTTAGCTGCTTTTAAATATAACTAACTTGTTCAGTTGGATCTTATAAACTTAAATATTCGATGCGAAACATTTTTTAATCAAAAGTGTGCATTGATGTCAAAATTTTAACAAAAAATTTAAAAAGTAATATACCATAAACTTTGAACCTAAATATTCGATATTTGTAACCAACAAATATTCCTTGTACGTAATTTTTACGAACAAATTCATCAAACGTGATTTGATAAGTAATTTGAAAAAAGACGTTTGGGCTGATGATGTTATATGTGCTGTTGTTATATAAAATTTCGCCGTAGAGCGCTAAGTAACTGCCTGAATGTTTTTTGATTCTTATTTTGTCCCCTTCACTCAATTGATACTCATTTCACCGAACGATCGTACGAAACAATCAAGGAACAGTACTAAGTTTCGGGAACCATGTTACAAATTTGTTTTTAAGTGGCATCAATTCCAAGTTGAATTCTGCATACACGAATAAACCCATTTTGAATAACTGTCATCATTACCGGCGTTGTCGTTATCATTATCAGCACCGTTGTCTCATCATCATTTTCGTCGTAAGGTTCAGTGGTCATCATCGTTGCTTTCATCACCACTCCACTTCATTATTAACCTGCTCTAGTGTCACAATGCGTCAGGTGGTGATGTCGGTGATGATGATGATGATGGTGATAATGATAACGATGATGATGGTAATGATATATACGAGAGTGTGATGTGTCATTGATAATGATCTTGAGTGATGATTTCAATTCAACTAACTTAGCCTAAGTAGCTTTTCGCGTGGCCTGTGAAGGGTTCATTTTGTATCGTTCCTAAAATTTGTTGGGCACTTCTTGTGAGCAATCTTCAGAGGCGCTCCGTGACTTCAGATTGTTGAGCAAGTGGTGTTCAAGAAGCTTCTTTTATTTGTCACGACCAATATTCCTGACCCTTTTCAGTTTGACGTGGTGGGAACATCTTTTCGAATTTAAGCGGAAGTTACGTAAACATTTTCTTCCCACAACGAGTATCCTAAACGGCAGACGTCACTGTTGACGGAAGATGAAGATCGAACAGTCACTTCGAAAACGCACTTGAAAATATTTCTCAATTAAGCTGCTGGTGCCTCCCCTGTAAGGCAGTTTCTCACTAACAGGCTTTCTTTGCCTGGCCATTCGTTCCGATGTTGATTGGAATTTGGACATCCCAGCAACAAATCTAATCATTTTTTGTTTATTTATATTTCACAATTTAAAACTTCAGATTTATACTTCATCTTATTTATTCACTAACAACAATTTTTTGAGAAAAATATCCGCTGACAGCTAAAGTTCCTTCTACTTCTAAAAAATTGCTAGCAACGTTAATGTTTGGAATAATAATGAAGCATTTCCGATTGTAACAACACAAAACTTTCATAAAAATTTTCAATTAATTTCACATTATTCATTGGTCTAAAAAATGCTGCTCATTAAAATAATTGCATTTATGCGTGCTTCAAATGTTTCAAGTGGATGGCTCAATAGGCAGTTATTAAATTTAAAAACATCTTTAGAAAAGCCTTCATTATCGTTATATATGAACATGCAACGAGTGCTATCATCCTATTTATATTTATATATGTACGTGATATACACACCTATAAATGTGTGTTGCTGTTGGCGCGCGTGTACGTACTTACAAACATGAAGCTCTGCCTTGAACGGGGAGTGAAGTGCATCTCAGAGAGGCACTGAGCGACTGAAGGATGGAAGCCCTGACGACCATCTGGTGGAGTTGGCCTTCTAGCTTCGTGTGAGGTCCACCAGGCATTTGATCATGCTTACTTTTGTTGTTTTATAGCGTATTACACATCCAGGCACGGCAGAGAATGTTTTTTAAGTAAATAAATAATGCATACGTGATTGTAGATATAAATAAACATTAATAGCTAAATATCTATATGCAATCAGCATCATCTTCTTACAATAAAATGATGGTTGGAACGTAATTTACGATTAAAACTTATAACGCTATTGGGTGACTTTAAAAAAATTAAAAAAAAGTCGCCGATGATATTTCAAATTAGTTTAAAAAATATAAACTTAACATTTAAAGTCACTAATTTAACAAATAATAATTGCTGTCTTTGCAGATTTTCTAATGAAGATGATGACAAATTTCACGCTTAAGAGTTTGTTTCGAAGTCAGACAAAAATAATCTTAAATTATCACCGACTTGAGCAGCTCTTTATTTGCATTTCGACTTCTGCAAAAACCTCCTATTCCAGTGGCTCGAACTTCGGCTGCAGCAACAACAACGACATAAACGCAAACGATTTTGAAGAGACATTATCACTACTTTATACATAAATGAAAAACGAAATTTTAAACATTTCATAAATACCCTTTAAAAAACAGATTAGAACAAATTTGTGCAATTTGCAAACTATTAGTATTACATACAAATATCCACATATGATTATTCACATCACATTAGAACACATTTCTGTTCCTTCATTCTCCACTCCTGAAAAAAGAATGTGACCTCACCCGCCCTCACACCCTCACACGTCTTCATTAACCGCACTCATTTCCTCATCAATATCTATATTATTATTAACATAGACAATAAAAAATCCATAGTCAAAGTATGTACATTCCATGTGCACTTTTTATTATGAAAACAAATTACTGGTTAATTACAAGTTGGCAATTCAGTAATTTGTTTGTATGTTTCACTCATCTCCTTGACTGTGGAGAAAGAGCAACTGATCAACGGGTTCTGACGAGAGTCTTGAGCGCCTATCTTCCAGTATCTTCCCAGCGGTGGAGAAACATTTTTCCGAGGATGTACTTGTTGCTGGATACCCAGAAGCTGAGCTGCTACTGAAGACAACCTTGGTCATGTTGAAGATTTAGCTTTCCAGAAGTCTAGGATGTTGTTTGATATTTCCGTTGACTTCGAGTAGCAATCCAATTCGTCCAATGAGATGACACTGCTGCTGTTCAGGATGTCTCCAGGAAAGTCATCTTTATTCATATCGACACAAGGATCCAGTTAGTATTATACAAATTCAAAACGCACAGTAAATCAGGTGAAGTAAGTTCACGCGCAAAATTATATACAATATATATGCCAACGTAAATATGTTTTACTATTTTAGATGTGTGAAAAGTATATGAACAGTAACCGCAGTTTTTTTTCTAAAATTTTCCCCGTTCTGCGGCACTTCCCGCACAAAAATATCCGCGGGTTTCCCTCCGACTTTGTTTTCCAACCCGGAGTTTTTCCGCGAGTATTTGCAGGAAAATTTGCGGAAATTTTCCATGTCGACCTTTAATTCACATATGACGGTTTAAATGTAACGACCCACGAATAACAATCACCATGAAAAGATCACATTACAACATCTTCGATAGAACGACCTTTAAGAATTTTTATTGTTATGCGAGCATTTATTTTTATCGAAGCAGTCCACGCGTGAAGAGAGCCGTTATTTAATAGGCTTTAAGAGTTTAAGTTATGGTCTGTTTCAAATTAAATAAATTTAAAAAAAAAACGAGTTTATAGGTTGTTTAATACAGATTAATTGATATAAAATAATTTCAAGATTTATAAAAGTTTTTCCAATTTGGTTTCTCTGAAACTGTACAATTTTAGACTAACCAAACAAATGTTTTTTAGCACTTATTAGTTTTATATCGTTCATATGCTCTGGAAGGCCAGAGAGTGAAGGAGAAACAATCACATCTGATGAAGGCAAGACATTCCAGATAAGATGCAAGAAGTGAGTGCACCAACAACGTGACATGAAGAGATGAACAACGCAGTCAGTCAGTCAGTGCATGCATGCCAGCATGTGCGTGCAGTAATGGAAGCACGCACCGAGCCAGGCAGCCAACCAACCGTTGTGGAATGCTATAAAACGAGAAACAGACGACGTTCGCTTCTTCTCCCACTGTTGGTGCTTCTTCTGTGAACGTCACTGCTAACAAACTTTTTTCGTCCAGATGAATAACTTGAATTATTTGCTAGAAGCATTTTGGTGTTTGTAAATTAATTTGTCAGAAAATTAAAAATTTTTTGAAACCGTTTTTGTCACTATCATAAAATGTTATTTTATCAAAATTAATTGTTTGCTATATTATAATTTTAAACTATTCAGTAAAAAACTAAAGAAAAAAATAAATATCGAAATAAATTAATTGAACGATTCTCATTTGTGACTTCATCGATACATGGAACTGACAACAAATCAGATGATGTTAACATGTCACGTGTTTCACCTGGTCCAGCTCTGCTTGGCGTTTCCCTTCGTGTTTCCAGCACCCTTCAAGACATCCACGTGCGACTGCAAGAAGCTGGTCAGCTTGGTAAGTGGCGGTGTGGTGGTTGGGTGTGTGTGGAGGTTGTGTGGTGGATGCGGTGTGATGGTATGGAGGGTGGGATTGATGGTGGTTGGGATTATAAGATGGGTGTGATTGATGGTGGTTCGGATTGTATGGTGGGTGTGATTGATGGTGGTTGTGATTGTATGGTGGATGTGATTGTATGGAGGTAGCAGATGAGTGATGTATTGATTTATTGTTCAGTGATACGCAAATGTTTATAATAAAATTTGCAAAACCAACGTTGATAACGTCACCATTCAAAACCACATTGCTATTAAAATGATAAATTTAATTATTTTTAAAAGTTACATGAAAAAAATGGAAAGCTACAAAACTCTTTGCAACGTCTACCAAAACGCAGTACCTCTATTACTACTACTACTACTACTACTACTACTACTACTACTACTACTACTACTACTACTACTACTACCACTACTACTACCACTACTACTATTACTACTACTACTAGTACTACTATTACTTCTTCTACTACTACTAATACTACTACTTACTACTAATACTACTACTACAAAGCATTTTAAAACTAATCCTTATATTCAAATGCACTCGATTCAATTAAGAAATACATATTGAATAATAAATAGAGAAGATGACAGAACTCCTTGCCGCAAGTCGAAGCGTGGGCGTCCCATCTGCACATCTGCACACAGGAACATCGCATGCTGCTACAATCATAATAAACGCGAAATAGTATCAAAATAGTATCAAAATGATCACGAAATAATAACATCCTTGTAAGCAAATTACAAACCGAACTAATTGCATCAATATTAGATCATTGCAATCCAGCGCGCCACAGAAACACTACACTATAGTTTATTCAGCATCATCAGCACATCATATATTCGTGTGATGTGTGATGATTATATATTCGTGTGATAATTGCGAGTAATTCTGTAACGTCGTTTCGCACACAGATGAGTGAGTTTGTGTCGTCTCTTTAGGAAGATGATGCGTGCATGAAAAGAAAAAAAACATCGCTTAAGATGAAATACCTGCAAAATTCAACTTATGGGAGTTAGAGCATAGACAATTTTCAAAAGTGGCTATTAATTTGGTAAACATTGAGGCAATCCAATCGAGGCTGGCACTTAAGTGTGGCACCTGGGTGTTATTTCAAAAACAATTTATCGATGCAGACTCACGTACATGTCCAATCATCAACTGAAGATTGTTGTCTTCCACTGCGAAATTTAAGAATCGTAAGAAAATCGTTGAATAAGAATGTTTTGCAAAGCCCGATACGTCACACGCCATCGCACGCTAACAACTCGACAACGGCAACGCTCTCTTTTATGGAATATCAAATAAAGTGATTGCTTTAATTTCAATCCATTTAAAGCCGAGCTGCAAAATGCGTAGTTTGTGGATAGAAATATGATGAACACGTCACTACAGTTTTACGCAATTTACATTGGCTGACGATAAAAAAAATACTATTCAAAATTGCGGTCGTCGTGTTCAAGGGCATTGCTCCAAAATATCTCCAGAAAAGATCGTCTTCAGAGATAGACCGAAGCCACGAATCAAATTACGTTCCGTTAATTTGAATCCACTCGTTCTGCCTTCTGCCAAATACAATGTCGGGTTCAACAGTTTGCAACAACTCACTGGAAGATCTACCTTTACCCAAAATTCCTTCCTCAAAGTGTCGTAATGGATTAAAAACTCACCTTTTTCGGAAAATCGTTGATCAGTGCTAAAGGTGTTTTTGAAAAACCTTCTAAAAAAGAGCCAAATAAATACTCATACATACTACAACAACTACTACTACTAATAATAATCATCACCATCCCCATCGTTATCATAATCATAATAATAATAAATAAATAGCTTCAGTACATTAGCAACACCAAAACAAAATACGTGACCTTCACAACATCTAATCAGCAGACACACCAGTGTGCAACACCATGAACATCAACAAAACAAAATGAACAACAACAACAAAATGAACAACAACAACAACAAAATGAACAACAACAACAAAATGAACAACAACAACAAAATAAACAACAAAATAAACAACAACAACAGCAAGATAATGGCAAAAACAAGGCGTAACTTCATGTGCGCCAACGATGCACCCTTCATTTGCCATCTTGTTGTCTTACATTCCTCTGCTTATAATGTATTGCAATGTATTGCAATGTAATGTAATGTATTGTGATGTAATGTGATGTGATGTGATGTAACCAAAGTCATAAACAAAACAAGGACTGTATACAGTCCTAATTCAAATAATGAACCAGAGAGGCAGCATATCATGCAATGCTGCCAACAATAATTAATTTGCTAAGAAATAATTAACTAAAAAATATCTAATAAAAGATTATTGTATATGCAAATGCTTTCAACATGAATATGTATTAATATAGCACATACTCCATCGAGCAACAAACCGCGCTTCATTCTAATTTAAACAATTCAGCATACTCAACGATAATTTGTCAAACAAGTTCTAGGTCTTATAGCTATTTAAATTTGATGTTTGTCTGTTTAAATAATGAGAAAATATAATGTAGACCCTCAACTCACAGCATCTCAGCAGTCGGTTGCAATGGAGATGTTCATTAAGAGTTGCACAATTTGTTAACCGCAATGGCATCCAATCATCATTAATCATTAGCAGCTCCTAATTTGCTCTGAAACTGTTCACACCATCACAAACCGTGATGAATGTTGGATGAACACTGAGTAGGCATTAGATATATTAATAGTTTACTAACACAATGTGAACATTGTCTGAAAGCTAGGATGAACAGCAGACAATCGAAAAATAAACCCAACTGAAGTTGAATAAACATCTGGTACAGAGCAGTTTACTGTTTTTCTTTATAGTTCTTGCTGGAGTTTCTTTAAAACAAAATGAAAGCACTCCACCCCGCACTCTGCTGTTAAAAACCGCTGTCAACATCAAATCTTCCAGCTTCACCATCATCATCATCCTCATTATTATCACCATTATCTTTTTCATTAATGTTATCATCACAATTATCAATCTCTCATTTCGCTTTTTGCATCACATTCATTATCATCTTCTGCCATTATTGCAAATAATTTGTTTCACAATTCCAATCAGTACAATCACTTACTTTATACTTTCAGAATACCATCAGCAGAATTGTTGATGATATCCGCTTGCACATTCCACATTTGCAACACCATCACCATTTACGTCACCATCACCCTGTAGTACATCACCATCACCATGTTCATTAACATCATCGTTACACATTATTTACATCACCATCATCAACACTACCGTTTTCATCCTCATCATCATCAGTAGCAGCAGCATCACCACTGTTCCAAAAATATCATCATTTAGCAACATCATTACTCAGCATTAGAATTTAATACTTTAAAAGGTTTCGAAATTGAAAATAAAATTCATTTAAGTAGTTTGCACACACACATAAATACACACATGTGTTTGCGTAGTGTGTGTGTGTTGTGTGTGTGTTTGTGTGTGTGTGTTTGTCTGACGAATGAGGTGAAAGTGTCTGTGAGTCTGTGAATGTGGGACATTTGTATGACAAATAAGGTAGTTAGAAAATTTTAATTTTCTTCTTGCTGCTTTCTTTTTGCAATTAAATTTTTGACTCATGAGTAATTAAAGAAAACAATTGAAATCAAAATATAAACTTTTAAAAAGTTCAAATAAAAAGAATAAGAAATAGTTCAAATAAAAAAATTGTTCTTATTATTATTTATTATTTTATTATTATTAAATAAAAAAATTGTTCTTATTATAATTATTTCTATTTATAATTGTTGGAAAAGTTTTTCATGATGTTGTCTGAAGTTTTCATGACACTTTGTTTTGACGATCACAAGATGAAAAGTAAAATGAATGACTAGGGGTGGGCAAAAAAAGGTCTTCAGCCACAAATGAACATGTTAAAAATTTCCCCCCACCCCCGGTCAACGGTCGAAAAATGCACATATGCGGCCCTTCAAAGGTAAAATAGTTTTCAATGCGGCCCTCACAGCAAAAAGTTTGCCCACCCCTGAACTAAATGAAAAAGCTAAAAAGCAAAAAAAAAACACATAAAGTTTTATCTTATTCTTATCTGACCAGCCTTAAAATTTTATCATGTTATAACAACAACAACAACAACAATAATAATAATAATAACAGTGGTGATCAGATAGGAAGTTGTTAACTTTTGAGATTTATAATTGCATGCGAATGAAAATCTATTCGCAACGTGAAAATTTATTATAAACAATAATAATAAAATATTATATGTTAAACCTCCCGTATAAAATAATACCCAAATTTAAATGTTTTAATGAAGCTTGACGAAACGTTGAAAATAAACAATACACGAAAGCATGAATCACTATTAAAAATGTTTGAAACTGGAAAAGTTTAAAATATTTTTGATGAAATTGAACGAAAACTCAGAGCACTTCTATGGACATTCGGTTAGATCTTGGCGTGCAGATCAACAAAATATCAGGAAGCAGAGCGGAGTACATACCATTCCCTGTCAACTATAAGCTTGAAACAAAGTAAGTAATCCATATTTTTCCTTTTCTTTGTATGCCTGTATTTGTAAAGCCTAAGAAATATTTTTTTTTAGAATTGGAAGTTTTTACATCATTTGCGTCATCATTAAAATTAGAAATAATCTTCACCGTTCCTATGTCTTGCCATAACTTAAAATTTAATATTAACGTAAATATTTTTTATTCATTATAGAAATATTTCAAGATTTTAAAATTGCATTGAAGAACACGCGGCATTCAAATTAAAAAAACCAACCGCCACTCAAGGCATTTCTTTCCTACGATTTCTGAATCAATGATTCAAGCTGGGTGCACGCAGCACAACACATGCAAGTCGTCTTGCCTAATGCAAAAGTACTAGCACGACACCAAATGTACACCGAGCTACAACCTCCATTGTGAAATTAAATTTTTTACATAACAAATGCAACATTTTTAACGTACAAATTAAATACGCGAGTTGTCTAATGTGTTTGTACGAACGAAGAGAACATTGAAACCTGGCATCAGCATGAGAATGTTGTGCATGCACGTCACATAAAATCTCTTTCTAAGATGAAGCACATGTGAGATTGAATATTTGAGTCATGCATCATATGCACAACAAAAAATATTTTCACATCCAATCATTTATAACACTCACACCATCTATCAGAGCCCAAAAAAGAACTGAAGAAGTAAAAACAGACAACACGCAAGCAGTGGCAACACGAACACACGAGCAACATGTGCACTATAAACAAATCGAGCAGCAAACAATATAAATAATTTGTGCAACAAACAAACAGACAAACAATACAAACAAACAAGCAAGCAATAAAAAAACAGCATGTACAGTGTACAATACCAGCAGAGGTACAAGACAACAACATGCAGACCGAGTGATAAAAACATGCACAAGAAACCAGCAAAACATGTAAAAATGCAACATATGCAGCAGGCACATCTCAAGCAATACGTACAAAACAAAATTCAAACAGTAAACACACCTGAGCTTCACAAAGAATTAATGTTTTTAATTTTTTATAACAAAAATTTGTTCAACGCGACGTTAACCTTAGTTCTACCGAAGTATAATGCATATAAATACACTTCCAAGTGGATTCCAATGATTCTAAGATATCGGCAAACAAAATAAAAAATGCGTGGAAGGTTTTATTTAATCATGATAATAATGTGAAAGAATGTGATGTTTCTCACACTATCAATGAGTTAACATTGCGACAATATCCTGTCTTCCTTTATTTCTTAAAACAATACCAACGTGCAGTGGCGTCACTAGGGGGGTGCGGGGGGTGCGGACCGCACCGGGTGACACCCTCACAGGGGGTGACACAAAATATCACTGTATATGTTTTTATGTTCCTCCATGAAATTATTCTTATCATTAATTCAGCCTAACCCGCCCAGCGCCCAGAAATGTATTATGAATAAAATTTTTTTCGTTCAAATCATTTTTGTATTCGACATTTATACCATTCAAATTCGACGTCCGAATTATTAAGCGCCGCGGCCGAGCACATTTAACTTGTTCGTGTTTATAAATTTTGCTAAGAATGCGGTATGTCTATGGGGTGTCATGAGAGGGGTGACACCATGAGTTACCGCACCGGGTGACACCAACCCTAGTGACGCCACTGCCAACGTGAAAACAAAGATCGATCATTGAATTTAATTTGTTTTCGCGTTGAGTGCAAATTTCTGATTTAATCGTCATTAAAGCCTTTTGGCCGAAGTTTTTTTGCATCAAGGATTAGAAATTTGACAGCAGCAATAATCCAAGCGATTAAGACATCAACTCTCTTGAAATGGGAGATGATGGCAAAAAGTTTATGAAACTATTAAACTTAAAGGAAGCTTGTTCAAAAAGTGCTGAATAAACTTATATTTAAAAAATACTACCACTATTACCAACAAATAATAATAATATTAATATGAACTGAAGCACAATAACATGCAATCAAGACAGACAAACCACAGAGAGCAAACAGGCAAACAATAACCTTCATCTCATCTAGACCTGATTCTATTTGCTCTGCATACATGAAATCATTGATGTGCTTAAATTCAATTATGAATACAATTCTTTTATAAACCTAAAAACAAATAACAATATTAATAATAACTATTTATATATATGATTAAAATTAATAAAAATTAATGTTGAAATCTTTAATAAAACTTAAATAAATCAGAATAACAGATTGCAATTACAAATGTTATTATTGCTACTGCTGCTGCTACCAACTCTGATGCCACAACTGCTCCTAAAAATGCAACTTTTATTATTTAATTTTTTAAGAGCCGGATTTACTATTTCAGGAGGCATAAACTGACAAGTCTTCCAGGCTCTTTAAAAAATATTTCATCAATTGCATTTTTCATGTGATTTGTACTGAAGAGCACCGACAATTTTGGATTTTGTGAACTGATCGCATATTAATGAAATAAACGAAACCATATTAGATGCTGGGGGTTTCACATTGAAGTTTGAAAAATACGTCCGGCAAAGAGGCAAGCAATTCTAGTATAGGAATGTGATGACCGTTCTGCTCCAGATACAATGCATCTAATCAGGTGCTGCTGCCAAAAACAAATTACATTGCGCCCTAACTATTTTATGTTTCTTATGACTTTTCAAAACAATTAAATGATAGATAGAGCAGAGGAACGCCTTTAGTTCACACTAGGTCCAACTTTTCAGAAGGAAATGATACGTTGCTTACAACTTTTCCATCAGCATTGTTAATGTCAGGTGTTATAAATTTGGTATCCAAAGTTTAAGTGTAGCTCCGATGACGCCCTCGATACAATTTTTTGACTTCGCATGTTTGCTTTGCGTAATTACGCATCGCAGTAGTGTTGAGCGCTAAATAAAACATGGGACTTCTTATTCATTATTTATTATCCACAAAATTAAAAATAAATTTTCATCTTATAAGTTTACAAAATAAGCTGGGTCCCAGTTTGCCAATTGGTTTTGTTTCAACGCTGTCACTACAAATAATAATTTTATTCATAATATTAGTTTTACTGTCAATTTAGTAATTAAACTTTTTTTAATTGTTTAATTAATTAATTTCAAATGTGATCTGTTCCAGGAAAAGCTTTAGTTTTCAGTTCAAAACCAAATCTACTCATGGCCTCATCTTCTTGGCAGGAAATTTCGAAGGGTAAGCCAACATTTTGTTTTTGCTGTTGCTGTTACGTCAGTTTATTATTAACATAATAATTTCTTATGTGTCCATCAATTGTTTCTCACGACGCAGTTTCAATTGAAGTGCCATGTTTGAAATATTAAACTGTTTCTCACTAAGGTAAAAATATTTCCATTCTGATCTGAGCGGCTAACTACGATACTTTTTTTAACAACTTTTTTGAGAATATTCATTCCATTGCACTTCAAAATCGCCTCAAATCACTTTTAACGTCGTGACTAACGACACAGTTTAACATGAATCTGTGTAAGCAGCACTTTTAACATCACATAAAATCGCATTGTCTTATGGAAATATCCTGCCACACAAAATATCACGCTGCAGTAACATATATCACTCTACAAAACTTCAAGTAACACAAAAACTTTTGAAAATAGCATCGTAGGGCAAAGTCTCGATAGCGCATAACATAGCATGATACATAAACACGGCATCATTCAACACCATCGCACAACACCACGTACCGCCCACAACCTTCCCAACAAGGAGCCTAACTGACAGGCAAAACAGATCATAGCATAATCGCCTACCCTGCTTTCTTATGATGAGGAAGATGAACGTATCAATTCGCCGAGCTCGTTTTGTACGCTAATGCCCTGCAAGCGAGATTAACCAGATCGTAGCATGCTTTCGAGATCATTTTTATTTCTGTCTAAATTTTGGCTAGAGAGAGAGAGTATTTTAAAAATTTTTTATAGCAAAATGTACAAATTAAATGAATTAAACGGCCGTATATATAAATTAATATTTTACATAAATTATAAGGATATTTTCGCAAGCTTAGTGACGAGCAAGTTATTTTACATTGATGTCATTCGTATCATTGACTGGGCGAATCATCATTCTCATGAGACGATGGCATCTGAATGGCAGCTACTCACTAGACAGAACAATATTTACTTCAGAGAAACCATTAACATCTGGTGACTCGATTGTTAAAGTGACACCTAGTGACACTTATTTCAAATTTGATAGCTCATCAAACATTGGCTCACCACCTTGTTAAAAATGAAGTCCTTGCCATAAATTCTCATTTTGTAGTTGCCAATTTCCAAGTTGTTATTCAAAACAAAGAGTTAAACCCTTGATAAATTTAATTAAATAAAAAATTAATTTTTTTAATTATGATGTTAAAACATATAAATCAATCATGAAATTTGGGATAATTTTTACAAAAAGATAACAAGCTTTAGGTGAACCACTTCTAACTTTAACTCTTTCGTTACGAGATTTTCATTTCATGAAAAAAAACAACAACAAAATATTAGGATAAATTGTGGCCAAAGCCAATTAAATCTTTAAATGATTCTACGTAAAACATTTACTAAAAATACCAATAATCCCAGCCGACTTGGCAACACAAAAACTTCACAATCAACCAATTGCACTCGTTAAACAACTACCTGTAGCCAACAACCAACCAATTTCATGCATTGAATGACCAATCACTGAACAATACAGTGCCGACCTGGTCTCCATGTACCTGATCGAAGGATACGTGGTCTTCGCCAGGAGGTGTGTGTACGGACTGGCGTTCGAAGTCCACTCCAACAGAACCTGGAATGATGGACACTGGCACAACGTTCGTCGGACTTTATTAATTTTGAATATCTAAATTATTAAGTGTTGATGATTAACTTATTTTGAAATTATATCTGTTAAATTTTGAACTAGTTGAAATTCAATTTTTGATCACATCGAGTCAGTAGTTTGAAATAACATGCTTGATAAAAAAATTACTAAAAATTTCATTTCACTACAAACAAATAAGTGCTCTTTATTAGATTTTTATTTGTCAAATTGACGTGTTAATTCTGCCGGATTTTTAAAGTTGTTCACGCCTTTACTCCCAAAATCATTGAACAATTATTTTATTTAAATAAAAGACTTCTTTAAACATTCAAAAAAAAACTTTTAATAAAACAATTTTTTATGTTATGAATACTTCAAAATTGAGTATGTTAAGAACATCATTAAAAATTTAATTTGACAAAATCTCGCATCACTGGATACCTATGAGCACGAAATATCGCAACAATGTTGTGATGTGTTTGTGTCATTTGCATATCGCATATCGATGTTTTTCGTTGAATGGAATGAATCAAATGATAACAAGTGCAAACTGTAAAATATAAAAGTTACAAAATTTTACCTATTAAAAAATTAATCATAAGCTCGAATTTTTAAGTCCTGTTGAAAAAAAAAATTGGTAATGAAAAAATGTCATATTACATACAACATCACTGTATATTTGCTGAATCTGAATTGAAATTTTTGCAACCAGCAAAGAAGACTATCACACAAAAACAACAAAAAAATGCTGTAAAATTTGAAAATTTTAAAAATAGGAAGGTTAAACACCTTTAAAATTTAATTACGCTTATTACGAAACTTATTAGCTGAACTCAAAGGTCTGAATAATAAATGATCGCCTGAGAGTTCTCGCCAATAAGTAGCCAGCAAAACCATCTAAAAATAACTTTCATGAGCTTGTTTTTGAAAAGAAGGCTTGAAAAATACTTTTAAATCTTAACAAGTATCCAGCTTTTTTTCAGCTAAGCCGAAATATTCAACCTATCAAAACTGGATTTACGAGTTGACTTCTCCAAAGTTACTTAAACTCAAAATGTAATATATTAGGTACATTGTTTACCCTACACAGTGACCAATTTTATTCTCGTTACGCCGGTCACAACTTGAGTCAGTCCTTCATACAAATTTAGAAAAGTTGTGATGGTACATTTTTAGCAGAGGTTAGGCATAATTTTTTTAAATTCACTATAAATGAATGAATGAATAAACAGAGAAATCATGACGGGCACTGCTTTCACTGCCCGCATACTGTTTATTGCTATCACAACCACACGAACACACAGGTAACCAGCAAATTAGCACGAACCATTTATTCCACTTTATCATTACAAGTGGAATTGCTGAGATATCGTGCAACGCAACGCAATACAATACAAGGCAATAGAGTACAACGCAATGCAATACAATACAACGCAATGAAATACAATACAATAAAACGTAATACAATACAATACAAATACAACGCAATACAATACAACACAACGTAATACAATACAACGCAATACAACACAATACAACGCAATGCAATACAATACAACGTAATACAATACAACGCAATACAATACAATACAACACAATGCAATACAATACAACGTAATACAATACAAATACAACGCAATACAATACAACGCAATACAATACAATACAACGCAATACAATACAATACAACGCAACACAATACAACGCAATGCAATACAATACAATACAACGTAATACAATACAATACAACGTAAAACAATACCACACAATGCAATTCAATACAACGCAATAAAATGCAACTCAGTGCAAGACCATGCAGTATAATACAACTCAGTAAGATACAACGCAATGCACTACAATTTAATACGATGTAAGGCATTACAACAACATTCCATGCACAACGCAACGCCATGCATTACAATGCAGTGCAACAAGACGTAAAGAAATAAAACGCATTGCATTCCAGTTCAACACAGTAAGTACAACGTAATACAATACATTGCAATACAATACATTACAATACAATACAATACAATGCAATAAAATACAATGCAATACAATAAAACGAAGTACAACACAACACAATACAACTTAATGCAGTGCCATAGATCGCAATGCCACACAACGCAATAAGACGCAGTGCAACTCAACGAAAGCCACAACAGTATTGTTATATCCGCCGGAATGGTGGAATTACGCTATATAATTAATTATTGTTATCTTGTTATATTTGTTATCTTCGCTATTTGTCATTGATTGTAAGCCATAGAATCTTTTCATACTATAGAGGATTGTAAAAATCTACTGTACACAGGCTATATACGGAGTGGCGAATAGCGACGTTAGTAGCGAGGTTTGAAGCGAAGTCGTAAATGCGATTTATGTAGTTACTTGGATTAGTATAGTGTTTCTATTACTGTTGGCATTCGAATAAACGTTCAACCAAGTTTACATTTGAAGCAGTTGTGTTCATCTATCGGAAATCTTGAACCTACGGAATAACGATAACTCGACGATCGTTGGCTTCTAGAACACTGGTGTTGGAGATACAGAGATCTTTGAAGTTATAACATTGGTGTCTGTAGTAACGATCGTTCAAAGTTTACAACAGTGTAACCTCAGCCATGAGATCTCCAATGCATACGTCATATAAATACATAGTTGCTATATCGTACGCTGCACGTAAGTTGATCTTATTTTCTATAGAGACGCCCACGCATTGCCTTGGAGCATGCACATAAGAATTATGTAGATGAGGTGATATTAGGTTGCTTTTCATCTTAATGGCCTGTCCTCAACTTATAAAACAGAAATAAAAGATGTATATGTGTGCGTGTATGCTGAAAGCACTTTTGTGAGAGTGTAAGAACGAACAAATAAACTTCATTTTAGGAAATTATTATGTTTGCTTTACAAATCTTATAATAATAAAAATAAAATAGTAATGTTTGTGTGTTTGTAATAAGGTATGTGTGTTTGTAATAAGGTATGTGTGTTTCTCTGTGTGTGTTTGTGTATGTGTACGTATGCGTCTGTCAACGCGTGTTGTGTTTGCATATGTTGTATGTTTGTTTTTCTACACATTAAGATAAATAACTATAACAAATTTTTGTTCTAAGCCCTCCTTCGATGCACGGCCATTCAAAATTTTGTCAAGTTTATGTTTTAGCGCAAGTTGGTTCACGATCTTGCTTTCATTCAGATAAGTCTGACTAGAAGCTTGCTATAAAGAAAGAAAGATCTTTCTTGTGCTTTGAAAATTTCTACAGAGTTTTTGAATGAAATAACTTTTGATTATGTTGACAGAGTAACTGACAGCATTTGATTGGAAAGATGTTATTGAAACTTGTGGTCTTTTTTAGAGTCTAACTAAAAAAGTTTTAATTGCCAGATATTGAAATTATAAATTTTAATTTTTTCGTTGGAGTTAGGAGCGAAAAATTCTTTTCACTTCGAATATTGACAGTTTAAGAACTTATCGAGTTGAATTTTTATTTCAAAAAACATTTCAAAATTTAACATTTAGTAATTATTCAATAAAAAAAATTATTAAATCAATTGCAATTTAAACAATTATCTGGTAACATTTTAGTTTTAAAATTAAACATTCCATTAGTTTCTATCTACTTCGACTGGGCTAGTTTGTTTGACCAATCTCGATCTCTTGAAAATTGATTTCATTGTTTTTCAGCTCCAGATGTCTTTCCTTTGCTATAATCGTTGTATTCTTATTTTTATTTAAGAAGTTTACATTTTATTATTCGCTAATAAAAATTTTACTGTTTGATCTACATTGCCGGCGTTTCTTTTTCAGAGTTTAAGTTGAGAGTAAAAACTTAAAAATTTTAAAATTTCCTGAAACAGTCTAGTTGTCGTGAGAATGTGTGATAAAAAATTATCTGAAAGTAACACATTGAAAGTGTATGGAAACACCTTCTGAAATAAAATAAAATAATTGGAGTTTCTTCGACATTTACATGCAAATAAACTCGGTTAAAAGAATATAATTGTTACGGCGGTTAAATAACCGTAGCATTTGAATTTAACCTAGACCTAGAAGCAACAGTTCTTAAGCCGGTTAATGATGCGTGTCCAAAATATAACAAATAAGTTACAGTGGCATGCCAAGGAAAGCAAGCCTGTGGCATTTGCTCGGGGCACCATGGCACCATTTTCAAACTCTGTTGTTTTAAAATGTTTCTATTTATAAAAAACAAAACACTGAATCCAAAACTTTAATGAGAACATTTAAACAGCAGTATAAAAAATGACACAAAATATAAACAAACAAATTTTGTCCTCCCTTCCTTTTTATTAGATGCGCTCGTTTGAATTATTGATTGGAGTAAAAATAACCGTCAAAGCAGGTACTGTCATTGTAAAATTAGTGAGAAAATTTTTTAGGATAAGTTATAGATTTTTTGCGTAAAAGCTACATAATATAAGTTAGGGGGCGTTAATGAGGGCTTGCCCAGGCTGTATTTTATAGTCCCCCCTCCCACGCCCATACGCAAACGCCGCTTTGAATGTTATAGTGACACGATTATGATAAGAGGGCCAATGACAGTATAAAAAAAAACTTAGTTTAGTACTTCTATGCTATGACTTTAAACCGCAATCTGGTCTGGTCTAAATAAATTTTAAACCGTCACTTCAATATTAAAGATTATACAGTTTTAACGTGTGTTGTATGTCAACGATCTATTTAATTTTTCATCCGAGCATATATGTCATACCCCATATGCTCATGCCTTACACGCAACAAAAACGCAATTTGCCTGCAAATAATTAACTGGTCAATAAATTTGCCGAATTCTTCAATAACCTAATTAATCGTGAATTATTAGTCAATAAACTTGCCAAATTATTAGGAAGCCTCGTGTTAACGAGGAGATGAATAAACGCGTCCCTCAAATTTACGAAATAGTTTTATTGAGTGTTGCCTGGCAACCTGAGTTCATATTAGGAGCCTGACGGCAATATTTCATATATTTCCCCAAAAATATTCATTGCAAAAAACTTAGGAATATTGTAATTATTTTTTAAGAAAATGTATTATTTTTGTTTTTAATCATTTCTCTTTCAGAGATATTCCCAAATTTTTTATTTAAAGTAATATAATTAAAAAGAATGGAACATTTCATTAGAACAAATAAACACACAAATTAATGCTTGAAAATTTAATTTGGTAGGCGATAAAATCACATTCAATAAAATAATTTGAAAATACTATAAAATGTTAAGTTGTGATGAGAAAAGTCTCCAAAACGTTATTTAATATTCATTTTATTGTTTTTCAATAACTCTGCAGGTTCAATTCCATTAGCAATAAAGATGTTTACTGAAGCATCGCTGTGCCACTATTATTCTGCAATACATTGCAAGCACAACCTTCAACATGAACACGAAATATGTAGAGATATGAGAATGAGTAAGATTGAAAGAATTGAATAGCTACATGACGTGAGCCACACAACACATGTCTAATGCCTTCAAGCGACGCATGTTTGGATGAAAATTGTCATGAATGGATTGGGGCAGTCAGCTGCACAGTGTTGTATCTCATCATCACCCTGAACACTTTTCCTACTGACATACAACATCCACGTACAGCATATGCACGCGCAAACGTATGTGCAAACACATTTCACATTTCCAATAGTGAACCGATTTGCATTTTCGACTAATGTACGTATGTCTTTGAACATAAATGTGTATGTCTGTGCATGTGTGTGGTGTGTGTGATGCTTACAACCAACAGTTAATAAACCAATAATTCAAAGATTGTTCCTCATTTAAATTTACATGAAAACATTCTACAATGTTAGTAATGTACTATATTTTCTAGCAATAACCGTAATATTGTTTTAGGCTTATGAGAGTTGAAGCATTTTCCCAGCAACTAAATACGGACCATTCATGATTGTTTCGACTGTATGTATATAGATAGTTTTTAAACAAAGATTTTCTGTTCGGGCGAATTATTTTGTTTTTTTTAGACTCCAAACAAAAACTTGTGTAAGGTCCTAGATGATGTGACTTTATGATCAAATGGGACATAAGAGAAACCCTGAACAAAAATGTTTGCCTAACGGAACTATCAAATAAATAAATACTGCATAGAATATGTAGCAATACATTGTGACAAGATCAACGTTGTCGAGAAGAAGGTGAAACAACTGTTGGAGTGAACGAGGCCCATTTCCCGCTTGACGATGTAGTAATAGGGTCTCCATTAACAGTTTGATTTGTTAATTACTATCTGAGTTCTTTAGAAGAGAAAATTTTACGACTAAGCCATTTGTAGATGTTTTGTATATAAAAATAGAAGATACTTTCATTTTTTCAAAACAAAAAAGAGAACAACATTACTAACATTAAAAATTTGCTAGCAAAAACTTTTATATTCTTTATTATATTAAAATAAGTTTGCAATTGAAGACTTTATGGCAGTATTTTTAACAACCTTGACATTAACACCCAAACAAATACAACCGAGAATTTGACTAAACAAAAACTCAAACACAACAACTGCCGCAATTCAGGTTGTAATACCTCACCACAACATGACAAATAAAACTCCAATACCCACTGTGTAATACAAAATACCACAATCTGCAAGCGCAAAACCGGTGGCTCTCATAAAAAAGATTTCTGTAAATCAGATGGTCTTTGTTTACAAAATGTTTGAAATGTTTAAATTGCCATTTGGCGGATCATTTTACATTGTTTTGCATGCTTTTTTGATATTTTTCTTTAAAAATTTATTAAAGAATTATGCGGCAAATTGTGCATACGTTGAAAGGATTGCATTATGAATGAAGGATCAATGTCCCTCTTTGATATTTAAGCGATATGGTCCAAATATTGGGAAGAAATAAAGATGAAGATGATGAGGATGGTAGCATTTATAGTTATTACTTTTATTATTATTATTATTTATTGTTATTATTATCATTAATATGTTTTTATGAGGAAATAAGAGATGTTCTCACCAGCAATTATTAATATTGTAATTGTATAAAAAGTGCCGCTGCTTCAGACGCTGGTGAGATCGATGAGGATTGTAAGAGCTGATTGTCTTTGAGATGGAGACGATGTATAATAATAGAGATGATGTAAATGGTGATGGAGATGATGTAAGCAATGATGATGATTAAAATTACAGACTTTATTAAATACCTGAGTGAATATGAGCGACGATTGTGATGATGGGCACAATTCAATAAAAACTAGAATGACGTTTATCAAGTTTGACGATTTAAGGATTTTGGATAAATAGATATAATATTTTTCAAATTATTAATGTGATAATAATAATCTGTTCTGGTTGAAATTAACTAACAAAAACTTGTTATGTAACAACCAACTTCTAACATCATTTTCCAAATGCCGTCGGAACATATATTTAACAAAATCCGTTTTCCTTCGAAAGACAGAGGCTTACATGCAACGAGCAAAAACGAAAGAAAACCCATGATGGATGCATGTGCAGGCGTAACAAGTGAGTGTCTCTTGATAGTTGATAACCTACGCCGAAAGAAAATGAACACTTCATAACCGCACTGCACTCACAATCTACACAGGCTGAAATGCACGGTGACAAATTATTACCGATAGCTTCGACGAGAATAATTGCCATTGATTCTATGGGGCCAATTTATTGAACGTTTTTATAATTGCGGTAGTTAGTTTCTATTAAAAAAATTTCATTAGTTTTAGATGAAAATGAAATAAAATTAGTTTTCATCACAATTCGTAAAATAACAAAATAAGCCTCTAAGATAAATCGTTAAAAACCAATTAAAATAAGAACAGAACTCTCAAATATTTTTCAACCAACTCGCTTAAAAATTATTAAACGCTTGACTACGTGATGTAAAACCCTCCGATATTTCTTATTTTTCTTTATCACGCTTTTATTAACTTCATATCATATGTCTTCTTGTCTGTTTTTGAATTTGTTTGTTTGCTTGTACCAAAATTTGTCAACGATAAATAGATTATATATATATATATATATTATATTATAATATAGATTATATATATATATATATTTTTACAATATTCTATAAGTTCTACCGAATGTTTGGCGTTAATATGTTTGTAGTTCGTTTTTTCAATTTTTCTCACTAAAGTTTTTTGGTGAACGTTTAGTTTATTAAAATTCAAAATAAACTATT
>NW_008703664.1:3136596-3161650 GCF_000326865.2 Helobdella robusta | reverse complement strand
AAACGTTCACCAAAAAACTTTAGTGAGAAAAATCGAAAAAAACGAACTACAAACATATTAACGCCAAACATTCGGTAGAATTTATAGAATATTGTAAAAATTATGGTCTATTACCAACACACACACACACACACACACACACACACACACACACACACACACACACACACACACACACACACGCACACACACACACACACACACACACACACACACACACATATATATATATATATATATATATATATATATATATAATGCAAAAACAATTAAATTCGAAAAGTAGTCAAAATCAGAATATAATCGAAACAAAAAGTACTCGGAATCGAAAAAGTATCCGAATTGGTAACTGAAAAAGAATTTGTCCCTAGTCCGAAAATTCAAGATTTTTTTTAAAAATCATTAACAACTAGCGAATAAAAAATATAAAAAATATTATAATTATTCCACATATACACGAGCGGGACTTATAAAAAATCTTATTTGCTCTTTATCTTGCTTTATTTCAAAATTGAATTAATGATTCCTCTGAACCTAGATAGAGCGTAATAGACCTTTTTTTTTAACAAAAATACTTTTCAAAATGTATTTAATGCTTTCACACATTTTTTAAAATATTTTCTGACATAAACAAACAGTTAATATATCGATTAATATGAAACTTGGTTTTAAAGAGTTTGTTTGACCTTTGACCTGAAGACGTTTTGGATCTCAAGACATGCTCCGAAGATGTTTTGTAAAAGTTTAAATAATATTCTTGCATTGGAATTTTTTCAGTTCAACCCGACAATTTCAGAATTTTATAATTAAATTTATGAAACATTTATTTTGTCTTAAATTTATAAACATAAATCTCGCATCAAGTTTATTAATTTATACACATACGTTATAACGCTTACATGAATAGTGTGTGGTCACAATTTGAAACTTAATCAACTAATATACAACTTATCGCAAACAAAATTTGATAAATACTACTGAAAACCTTGAAGGTGAAATACACATTAGATGAGCAAGGAGGTAAGCTGGAGATCGACCGCATATTGGACCAGGAAAGTATGGGAGCGACAGGTAGGGACTACCACATGGGTCCGTGCAGTAGCTTCAACTCGCTGGTTTTCGGTGGACTCAGTCACAAAATTTACAACAATCATAAAGTAAAATTTATTTATTTTATTAAGTTTGTCTTTTTACATGATAGCCACATCTTTTATCATTTGATAGGAAACATTACAGAATCTTCACAACGTTTCATTTCTTGAAGACAATGAACCAAACGAGGTAACCTTTTACATTTTAACGATCGTCATTGTATTTTGAATTTAAAAACTTTTCTACCAAAAAACAGATTGTGAAACATCGTTTTTCCGGTTGTATAAGAAAATTGAACATTGATGGCAAACATCCCATCATTCCACCTAAATATTTCGCTGTGTCGACATGTGAAGAATAATGACTGATTGACCAAGTTGCCACATTTACTTTCCGTGTCGCTAGGCATGGAAACATTTGCATAATTAACAAATAAAAATACTGTTTAACTGCGGCGGTGGTGTGATAAAACTTTAAGAGAAAGGATTGTGAATGAATCCAATGCTCATCAACCATTTTTAATATGTTTGCGTAAATAATGTGTTGAACTTAAAGCTGTATTTCACAAATTTGTTTGCTTGATACATATTACTATTATTTTTATTAAACAGTAGAATTGCTAATTGCAAAAAATTGCATAATTTGTTATTATTTAAAAACAATTTGTTTTTTTTCCATTTCATATCTTATTAGATGAGAACTAGTTGAATGAAAACGTGACATAAAAATTGTGTAAATAACATTTGTTTTAAAAACTATTTTTAGAGTAAACTTTTTTAAACATACACATTTTTGTTTTCACGATAATTTATTTAGGCTGGTTTAGCTGACCAAGCCAATGAATTACAATTTTTTGACTATATGATATGACTTGTTAGCCAGTCGTCTCTTTATGCTCTTTCATTGACGGACATGAAAATATTGAAAACTTATTAAGCGCTGTTAACTCTCTACATTTTTCAAACATTCATCTTAACTTTAATAAATTTAAATAATTCTATAGTAGATGAACAATTCCGAAAGGATTTGCTTAAAAATTTTATTTTGTTAATGTTATTTTGCTATGCCACAAGCTTATTTTTATTTACTTTACTATGTGCTTACGTGAAAATCCGTGTATGAACTATGAATGCTATAGATATCATCTTGTAAGGAAACATTATAGTTTTGGTGGTGGATAAATTAATACCAAACAATCATAATCACGGATTCATAGTCTCTCTCTCTTTTCTCTCTCTCTCTCTCTCTCTCTCTCTATATATATATATATATATATATTAAATATAAACAATTACTTGGAAAAGAACAGTTTTACAAACACCACAGTCTTTCATATTTTCATTTAACTGGAAGCTTGAAATTCGATGACAATCTAATTGTAATGTTGAAAATTGTAATACATACAAAATACCCGCCATTTTTTAATTAATATCTTAGTTATTTTCTGCTGCATCATGTTGCCAAATGTTAGTGAATTAGAGTCTTCGTAATCCATTGTAAATTATTTTATAACCAATTAACGAATTAACTAATAAATTATTTTTAAATTTATTTGATTGTTTTTTTTTAATATGTATTCGTTTATTCACTTAACACTGAAACAGTTTTTTTTTGTATTTTCAACTTGTTGAGCAAAAATAGTCACAAAGTGATATGATGATAAATAGTGATGGCCTGACCAAAAACTTGCTAAGAAGTAAGAAACGACTTCAGCATCATCAAACGTTGCGCCTACCAGATAAATAACACTACACTCACATGGTAAAACCGATGAAACCATAAATATATATGTTTGAAAACTAATTTAATTTCATCATTTGTGGGGAATAATATTGTTGTACTTGAGAAAATGTTAAAGTATGCCAAACCTACTTTGAAATGATTTCCTATTTGAAGAATATAAAAAAATATATTACCATATACCATATTCAGAAATTTTATAATTTGTTTCTAGTCAAAAATATTTTGTTTTGCATGATAAATTTGTATCAAATTTATATAGCCATGCAACGTGAATCAGAGATGGAAAAAGTTGGCAGCAATAATGCGTTGAGTGTTTTCCAAATGGTGTAACAGCGTTAAAAATATAGAACGAGCATAATCATACGTAGGGGGAAGGCGTGCACATTCGATCGGTGTACACAGTCAATCGGAACGTTTGTTTTCGAACGCACTCTTATTTTGTAAAATATAAAGTACCACGTGGACGACAATATAGGTGACCTCGTTGTTTATCGCCATTTTAACAGAAATCATTCGCGGATAAAATATTATAAATCTTTTATGCATTTTAACGAATACAAAGTAAATATTGTACACCATCGAACGAATTAAGCTGTACATAAGGTAGGTACGGTTAGATATACCTGTGTTGCATTATTGATATATTATTGTATATACTATGCGTGTGTATTCATAAATTTTGTGGTAGGAAATACCCATAAAAGTTATAGGTAGTATAAAAATCATAGGCATGGACGTACACAGTCGATCGTCATAGGAGTGTACACAGTTGATCATTGATCGACTGCGTACTGCTTTTAATAATGAACTAATTTATGCCTATATTATTATATTTATATTATTATTATGCTATCAATTTTTTTTAATTCACATGTGACATAAACCTATATAGTTCTGCTTTATATGTTTCAGATTAACAAGCTGAAAATTTTTTATCTGTGGTCGAAATGGGTCGAAAAAGAGTTGTTGAAAGAAAAAAAGGAGCAGTGTTATCAGAATCTATGAAACAGGCTGTCACAATTGTGCTGAACAATACAAACACAATTAGAGGAGCATCTAAACTTTATAAAATACCATATGGTACATTACATTCATATGTAGCAAAAGCAAAAGATGTTGGATTGGATAGCATGAGGTTTGAGGCTAACTACTATGTGCGAAAGATTTTCTCTGTTGATCAAGAGACTTCAATACATAATTATCTAGTAAAATCTAGTGAATATCATTATGGATTATCGAGAAAAGAGGCTAGAAAATTAGCATATGGTTTTGCTGTACAAAACAATGTAGAGCATCCACCATCTTGGGATGCAAATGAAACTGCAGGAAAGGACTGGTATAACCAATTCATGCACAGACATCCGGATTTATCTCTTCGTAAGCCAGAAGGAACTAGTCTTTCGAGAGCTACAAGCTTCAACAAGCATAACGTCTCACAATTTTATAAAAATTTGGATGCTGTATATAAGCGATATAACTTTGAACCACAAGATATCTTTAACTGCGACGAAACTGGTTGTACTACAGTACAAAAGACCACTAATGTCAGGGTAATAGCAGCCAAATCTAATCGTCAAGTTGGGCGTGTTACTTCGGCGGAAAGAGGCCAGGTTGTTACTGTGTGTTGCACTATCAACGCCATTGGTAACACAGTTCCGCCTTTCATGGTTTTTCCTAGAGTCCACTATAAAGACAGGATGATTAAAGGCGCTCCACCAGGAACATGTGGAGCCACTAACCCTAGCGGCTGGATGACATCTGAAATATTTATGAAATTTCTAGCACACTTTGCAAAACATTGCAAGTGCTCAACTGAAAAACCTGTGTTGTTAATATTAGATAATCATGAGAGCCACATATCCCTACAATCCTTGGACTTTTGTAAGAATAATGGAGTTGTTCTATTGACTTTCCCTCCACACTGCAGTCACCGGATGCAACCGCTTGATGTTGCTGTTTATGGTCCGTTCAAACAATATTACACTCATGCATGCAATGATTGGATGAATACACATCCTGCAACACCAATGTGTATTTTTGATATTTCAGAAGTTGTTGGTGTCGCTTTTCCACTGGCTTTCACACAGAAAAATATCAAATCGGCATTCTCTTCTACAGGTACTAAATTTAAATAAATTTCAAATTAAATATTTATAGCATTTATTTACAATGGAAAAAGAACTTTCACATTTGCAGAGATTTGTTTTGA
Organism: Helobdella robusta; assembly: GCF_000326865.2. Taxonomy (NCBI): domain Eukaryota; kingdom Metazoa; phylum Annelida; class Clitellata; order Rhynchobdellida; family Glossiphoniidae; genus Helobdella; species Helobdella robusta. The sequence continues at coordinate 3,156,606 of NW_008703664.1, read as the reverse complement.
TGTGTTGCAAAAAATGTTGTGAATTGTGTATAATTCTAAACCTTATAATTCTTGTATAACATATTCTAACATTAATTACTTCATAACATTTTTACAGGAATATATCCATTCAAAAGCAATAACTTTGATGAATCAGAATTTTCAGCTTCCTATGTCACTGACCGACCACAACAAGATGTAGCGACTCCAAATGTTATTGATGTACAACAACCAGGTCCGGATGCAATTACCCCAAATGTTAGCGATCGGATACAACTGGGACTGCATGCAATGACTCCAAATCGACTACAACTTGGATCACATGCACCATCTTCAGATCTCACCGATCAAATAAGTATGAAGTCTCCAGAAGACATACGACCCTTTCCAAAAGCAACTCAACGAAAAACAATGAAAGGAGGTAGAAAGAAAGCAACAACGAGAATTTTAACTGATACTCCAATTAAAAATATGTTACAGGAAGAATTGATTGCACGTCTTTCAAAAAAAACTGCAGCAAAAAAAACTTTGAAAATAAATCCTGTCAAACGCAAGTTAGATATAAAAACATCTATGGAAAACCCCATCAAGAAAAGAAAAACAGTTGTGCGACAAGATAAAACAAAGGTGACACCTAAAGTAGGTAATTTTGGAGAAAATTCCGCTGGAAAAACAAATGGGACTAAAATAAAAGTGAACCATGCCATTGAACCAGACTTTGAATCCGAGGATGAAGCAGAAGAAGAATTTCGGCTTAGATTACAGAAACAGAAAAAAAAAATAGTTGTGTCTGGCCAGAAGGATTGTGATGATATTGAGCTGTGTGATGTAAATATTTCAACATTACCACAATTGGAAAGTGACAGCAGTAAAGATGAATATAATGTAGGAGATAAAACTGAAGAAACAGGTGAATTATTGTATGATTTTTCCGAACTTAATGATGGTGAATTTGTCATTGTAAAATTTGAAATGATGATGAAAACAGACAAGAAGAAAATTGTTCATTATATCGGCAAATTAACAGAGAGAGATGGTGAACTAATGATTGTGTTTTTAAAAAGAGAAAAGTCTACAGCATTTCAGTTTATAATCTCAAATGAAGAACCATATGAAATTGATAAAAATGACATTGTTTGTAAGCTTCCAAAACCAGTTTGTCATGGTGGAACTGCCCGGGCCTCAAGGCATTTAATATTTCCTGTTGATCTGTCAGTCATTGAAAATCTATCTTAGTTTGTGGCCTTTGAAGGGAAACTTTCACTTAAAAACATTATTTCTACTAGTACTAGTTTAGTATTACCAACTAGTTCAGTAAAACTGTTAATATTTATTCATTTCTTTATTTTAGATTAGTATAATGAGAAGAATTGTAGAAAAACTTATATCTACATAAGGACATTTTACTAGAAGAATTCACATTATAACAGTTTTCTAAATCAGTATTAAATCACTAATTTCTGTATGTTTTTAAATTCTTATCAACACTTAATTAAATGCTTGGCAAACTTAAAATTGTGTATTTGTAGTAGTGATCGGATGTGTACTTACATGTGATCGGATGTGTACACTGGTTGTACACAATCGATCGTTTTCAGTAGGTCATTTTGAACTCCATTTTGCTCAAAACCATTCCAATTAGATAAATGCACTAGGTAAAATTTGAAGTTTTAATAATAAAGGCATAAAACAAATATTTAGAGAAGATGCTATCTCTTAAACATTTTAAGTTATAGCCATTTTTGTAAAAAGTGATCGACTGTGCACTCCTTCCCCCTATAACAGATTTATTAATGGAAACAATTTTAAAATCGATTTTCAACTTTTATTTTCAGCATTGTTTCTTATGTTTTTTTTCTCAAATTTAATTTCTATTAACTTTGTTTTTAATACAACCACTTTTTTAAGTAATAAATTTAATGTTTAAATTATAGCGGCGTTAAAATAAATAAATTACTTAGTTCGGTAGAACTGTCAATATTTTTTTTTCGTAGTAAAATTAAAAAAATTTAAAATAGGAAATTAAAATTAATTAATTAATTCTACGTTTGATAATACAGCAATAAAGAAATACACACTGGCATCTATGAACAAGCAAACAGTAAACGAATCAACGAATCAACAATTTATAAAATGGTAAATCCCGATAAAAAATTAAATATTGAAAATTTCAGAACTAGGTGTATTTTCCAGCAAATTAATCGTCAACTGTTTCAATTCAGAGTCAGCCTTGATAGATTCATTCACGTCTCTATTCTGCGATATTCCGCACGTTCAATTTATTATTATTTTTATTTAATTATTTTTTTGTCATTATTTTTATTCTATCGGCCTGCTTATGTTGAATTACTCACAAGACTTTTTATTTTCTATTTATGTATTCTACCAAAACTCTCATCGACCATTAACGAGAAAATTCGAATTGAAGGACAGAAAGTTAAGGAATTGAAATGAAACAGCATCAAAGCAATGCATTTTTATTTGTAAATTTCACGTTATCACACCACTTCAAAGATATTTTTTCATAGAAGTAATATTAAAACCGTCGGAAAATATTTAGTATATTAAAAAATTTGATACTGAACATGAATAATTGCGTTTAATGTTAGAGTAGTTAAAACTAAATATAATTTTGTTACCTCTTAGTTATACAATTGAAATGTTAATTGAATAAACTTGTTTCGAGTCAGGCCGCATTGATATGCAACAGGCCCTTCAGTTCAATGTCCAACTTCATTCTATTTTACTCGTAGATCATTCTTGGCATCAAGATATCATAGATTTTTATGTAAACAGTAACGGTAGGCGTGAATGGATAGAACTTGCTTGACGTGTGAATGTTTCAACACTTCGACGACTATTGAAGACGTCGCGAGAGTTTCGAGATTTCGCTTGATTTTATAAATTTTATTGAAATTATTCAGGATTAGCATGAATTTTAAAAAGTAATAATCTAATTTTAAAATGAAGATTAGTTTAATTAATGTAGTCGTATCTTTAGCGTTTTTTTTGTCCACAGTTGTAGCTCAATATGGGTAACTTTTTAAATGTTTCATTTTAAAAAATTATTTAAGTACTACATGCCTGTGGAACGTCAATTTACTGAAATTTTGATATCAAATAAATGTTTTATTTTTGTTTTTTTTTGGTAAATAAAATATTTAAAAGATAACAACTATTCTATTAATTTCAGACCGCGAATACTTGTGAAAGGCGGAAATCTTGTGTTCGAAGGAGCTGCCAACAAGACTATCGAGTTCATCTCCGGAGTAGATGGAAATATCTTCATCAGCGGCTACAACATAAAGGAAATTGTGGAAAAGGTTAGTTTCCATTTTAGTATATTTAGTTAATGTTTATTAATATTAATGATTTCGATATATTATACGGAATTCTTATACATTACCCCGACACACTGTCTCTCACTACGATTTACTCTCTCCTTAAGAATAACTTAATTAAATTATTGTTTATATATACGGTGGCCACTAGCCTTTAAAAATATATTTAGGTTTTACTAACGGAATTTGATTTGATTCTTGAGCTGCTCTGCTAATGCTGTCGAACTAATGGGCAAAATGTATAGAAAGCCGTGAACCCAAAAAAATTTATATGTTTGTAACATTTGCGTCATAACATATTTATTTTTCAAATTAAAAAATGAAAAATATAAGGAAAGCAACAAAGATGCATTTTTCCATCAAATATAATCATAAATTTTAAATGTTCTAGTTTAAAAATTAAAAAAATTAACAGTTTACACGAAAAAAAATTGTGTTGTAAATAAATGGCGCGGCGTATTACTATTAACATGAACAAAAATATTGAAGATTAAACGATTGAATATAAAATACGTCTAAATCTAAGCTAAGCGTAAAAATAATTTCAAAAATATATACAAATTATTTTATAATGTCATGTCGAATTGAAAGTGATTTTTTAAAAGCTGCCGTGTATTTGATTTTCAATAGTGGTCTCATTGTATTATATTTCAAAACTAAGCAGCTTTATATGTAGTTGGAAATCATCAGTGGCGGATTCTGGAGGTGTGGTGTGGAGTGCGTTCACTCACCAAGCCATTAAAAAATTTATTTTCTTAAGTAATAACAAATGCATTGGGGAAAATAGCCTTATGTTCAAATAGCAAGGTATACATTAACTATGAACACAAATGCTCCGCGACCATACCCATCTGGCTATGGATTTGGGTCGGTTAAGAGTGCATGGGAGGCAAGAATAGGTACTACGCATCCCATTCTATTAAATCATTTTCATCATTTAATGCTAATTTCACCCGCCACAATAATTCTTCATGGCTTCCATTCCTAAAATGTTCTCATCAGATTAAGAATGTTTTTAAATACGTTTTGGGTTTATATATTGGACAATTTTTTCTTACAACAGATTTTGATCAGTAAATGTCACATAGCAGCTGAACTATGTGTAGTACTTGACTTGAGTGATAACTTTAAAACGTTTGCGTCATTATGTGGAATTTAATTTGAGATCCCCGCAACATATAGGTATGCGACGTCAACGCTGTTTTCGCAACCAGTAAATTTTATGATGGGAGGAACACATAGGACAGTGTTTAGGTCAAATAATTAATTTCAATTTCTATGTGTAATTCTCTGTCAGCGTCATGTAAAAATGTATGTGTGCTACGTGTGCATGTGTGTGTGTGTGTGTGTGTGTGTGTGTGTGTGTGTGTGTGTGTGTGTGTGTGTGTGTGTGTGCGTGCAGTGGTGTATTTAGACAACTTTGATGGAAAGGGGCCAAATTATAACAGGCGAGGGGTAAACATTTTTACGGGGGGGCCAAAATTTGTGATAGTATGGCTGACAACCTTTTGTTTTGCTTAACAAACCCAATTTTTGGTCGATTTTTTACCTAAAACGGCCTTTTTTCTGACTTTTATTAAAAACTGCCCCTCGGCCCCGTTAAATTTGCCACTGTATGTGTATATTTGTGTGTGTATGTGTGTGTGTTTGTGTGTGTGTGTGTTTATAATTGTACTATGTAAACAAATGATTATGTGCACACACTGTTGTAAGCAAAGATATTAAATAGCAATGTAATATCAGTCTGCTACATCTACTCAAAATTTTTTAAGATAAATTTATAGTTTTATTTATATAAATTAAATTTGAGATTTTATTTTAATGTTTTCTTCTTAGATATCCACATTGTCATCACAACAACAAGGGTACACGCAACTGGTTCGTAGTACAATTCTTAAAATTTAAGAACTTGAATTTAAGTAATTATTTTTAATTTTTAATTTATATATAATATATTACATGTATGAATATATTAATTTGTTTTAAACATTATAAAATTTTCATATTTTATAAATATTATTTAATTTACATTTATTTAATAATCGAACTATGAATTTATGGATTACTTTATTGAATGTTGGGGATTACGCTTAGTTAAGAATAAGATTTACTCTTTTGGAATGCCCCATTATGTAACAAATTTATTGTTCATAATAAACGAGTTAATAATTATATATATATTATATATATATTATATATATATATTATATAATTGTAACATAAAGATCTGTATATTAAATTATTGTGTATTTTTTTTGCTATATTTGTTTTGTAATGATAACATAAAATAAATTTTTTAGATCAGAACCATATCATTTCACAGTTTTATTTATCAAGCTTGATTAACATATAAACAAAGACATAACCAGCCACTAGTTTAATTTAATTATAATATAAATCAGTAATGTGATAAACTAGAAAGGTAACGTAATTTAAATTTGAACTTGTAAATATAATTATATAACTCATCAAAATTATTAGACCACTAGGCACTAAGACAACAATAACTTGTTGAATTTATTAGTATTAATTAGTATAGTTAATTGTTAATGGTACAATCAATTTTTAAATTTTTACTTTGTTATGAAAATAGTTAAAAGTGATAAGCATATTTTAATTTTAAATTGTTTCTCCACTGGTACTGGTACAGATACCTCAGGCATTTGGGACTGCTAAACCGTATCACTATGATCAGACCATCACAAGCATAAACAAAAGGGTGGGTACAGTAAATATTCTTCACATAGTAATTGAGAAATCATTATAATGTTACCTTGTTCAAATTTATATTTTAAATAGTGTTTTAATTTCATTTTTTAGATTGATGAATTAGAAAAAATTGTTCAGGATATGAAAGCAGTTAGATTTTTTTAATTAGTTTTTGCAATGGATATTATTTATTCTGAAAGTTCAACAATTACAGCCCTTTTTTAAGATTAATAATTATAATTATATTATACAACATAAAGAATAAATCAACATTTTCAAAGGCGCTAATAAAAGATGAATGCTCATCAAATCCTTGTTTCTATGGAGCCACTTGTGTTAATGAGTTCAATGGTTTTATGTGCATTTGTACATCTGGTTTCACGGTATTGTATATGAATCAACATTTGTTTTTGAATAATTTCGGTGTTTTTATTATGTTAGATGGTAAACTTTTGTTCACATTTTGAAGTAAAATATAATTAGATGGTAAAACTATGTTCACATTTTGTTTTAGTAAATTAAAATAATGGGAATATTTTATATTTAGGGAAAGTTGTGTGATGTGGATGTTGATGAATGTGTCACGCTGAATAACACGGATGTTGGTTGCTTCCAACCAGAGAAGTGCTTCAACTTTTTGGGTGGCTTTGCGTTAGTTGTGGTGCATACCAATTACTGCAATTGCTCTTATTCAAATAGATCGATAATTAATTAATTAATTACTAGATAATTCAACAGAAGTCAAAAAAGTGAGACAAAAGTCCAACTTTTTATTTATTTATTTGTTTGTTGTTTGTCATTCATTAATTCATTCATTCATTCATTCCTTCATTCATTCATTCTTTCATTCATTCATTCATTCATTCATTCATTCATTACGTTAATTGTTTAATCAGATGTGAATGCCCACCTGGACGCTATGGGGCAAGGTGTCATAACACGGCAGGTACATGTGGTTCGTCATCAAATGTTGAAATGTGTGGGCACGGTACTTGCTACCCCATCTATGGAGATACATCAAACGTTTGTAAATTTGTTTTACCTCCTTTCTTTTCAACTTTATTATTTTTTATGTTTCTGTCTATTAACTTGCACAGTTTGTAACTCGGATTAAATTTTTAGCATTAATATTTTCAATTTATACTCTTTTTATTAAGAAGATGCTACTACGGTATTCGTTAAATAACTTCAACATTTTTATTATAATTTCATTTTTGACTATGAAGCGGAAATATTCATGTCAATGTGACCCTGGATGGCAAACTTACTATAGAGTGAACAATTCAGCTTGCATAAGTGATATCAATGAATGCCAAAGGTATAAACTATCTAAATGAAACTTTATCAGCATTTGTTTTTAATTGTTTAACTTTCCTAACATCCTCTTTGTTTTTTTTCAGTTAAAAATACTCTTGCAGTTATAAATACTGATGCAAAGTGAATTAGCAACCCTTTATGCTGAGATCTAATACTTACAATTCTATCCTATTATCGTGACCATGTCCGAGTTTTTAAACTCACATCTTTTTTTCGAATTCATTCTGTTATTAAGAAACTGATCGTTGATTTGTGTTTATTTATATTGAACTGTTCATTGAACTTGCAGTAGTGGTTTCTATCCATGCTCGGAGGAACCATACGTGGAATGTGTTAACACGATGGGCTCGTTCAGATGTAAAGATTGCCCAGCTGGTAGGCCCTCTTCCATTCCTAGTCATCAGGCACTCCTTGTTAATATTTATTGGACAAACGTGAATTTTCATCGCAGGTTTTTACGGTGACGGTAGAACATGTCGAGACGTAGATGAATGTGCAGTTAACAATGGCGGTTGCTCTCTTGAACCACTTGTTTCATGTCAGAATACCATTGGCTCATTCAGATGCGGTGACTGTCCAGCGGGTTTGTGTTTCCTTGAATGTTATTCCTATATGCTTCAAATTTTAAATACTTCTAAATACCATCCCATTTCACTTTTTCCATAATTTCATGTTTTTTTTTTTATGTAGATCCAATTGAAATTTTGATTGTATGTTTTTTCAATGGTCGGTTACATTATAAGTAACATTATTACAAATGTTTTTTTTCTTCTCATTTTGTTATTAAAGAGTAACTACGCAGTTGAACAGCGTCACATTCCTTGTTTCCTTTTAACTCCAAATAGTTATCATAACTACTCTATAGTTTCTAATATTTCTTGCCCAGTAATTTTGATTTGATCGATCAAATTTAAAATTATATTTTATCATTTATCAATAAGTTTAATAAGCAAAAAAGACTGCAAGAGTTTTTTTTAATTTGTTTTATGTAAGTAATTTATTTTTGAAATTATGGCTGATAAATTCAATGAAAAAATTACCAAAAAAAACCTTTTTTTAGGTTACAAAAGCGGACCTATCAACACTTGTATTTTATTGGGAGTTTGTGAGTCTAACAATGGAGGATGTCACCCAATGGCAGACTGCACCCCTGCCCCTGGTTTGTTTTTTTTTTTAAAGAATTGTCATAATAATTGTCAGATAAATTTTTTATGTTCATGTCGGTCTGAGGCATTTTCATTATTTTGATAAAAATCTTTTAATATTTATCTTTTCAATGTAGCTAACGTAGCTGATGGTCAACTGGTGAAAATTTGTACGATGCATCTACTTAAAATATGTATGCTCGTTTGCGTACTACTAAACGTCCTTAGAGACGTGTGGAATATTACGCTTCCTTTACAGCTCGTCTCCCACCAAAAGGTGTCAGCGGCGCGCACACGACCAACGTGAACACGCGCGAATCTGCGCGGAAATCTTTTTGCATTCGAATTCAGTCAGTCACTCTTTTGCCAAATCTGCACTTGGTTTTTTTGACTCTTTTGTCTGGAACTTTCCACCTCTTTCTCTGACTACTTCTTCATCAAGTTCAGAGCGGATCTCAAGACTCATCTGTTTGCAAAATTCATTGATGAGCGCTGTTGAACGTCGCGGAAATAGCGCTTTATAAACTAATTGATTGATTGATTGATTGACTGAATTTAACGCAGAGCCAGGGCCCTTCAATCATGAAACTGCAGAAAAAAGTTTTTTTTACTAATCGTGTAGCCAATCACTAGATTAACTTATCTCAGGAAGCAATTGATGCCAATTATTTGAATATTTTTAAAAACCGTATAGACTGTATATTAGATGAATAACTTGAAGCTGTTACAGTGCTGTAACCTGACCCAGTGCACAAAAAAGCATCACAACATATGTTATTATTATTATAAAATATTTTTAATTTAGCTTTTTCAATTTTCTAAAAATGTGAATAATAATTTTCAGTTATTCTTTTTTAACGTTTCAATACAGGCGTTGGTTGGATGCAAAGAACTTGCAAATGTCGGGACGGTTTGATTGGCGATGGGGTCGGTTTTTCTGGTTGCAGGAATGACAAAAATATAACGATAGATAGTTGCTTGAACAACTTCTGCCAACATGGAACTTGCAAAGTCTCTTTTGTTTGTTTATAACTTTCGTGTGTTTATCCGTTTGCTATTTTTTTTATCCGTATGTGAAAAATCCATCAGTCGCCTAAGCGTGTACCATTTAATAATAATAATTGTTAATTTAATTGTTCATAATTTAATTCTTCACAATTTAATATTTTACATGAGTTTGTGAGACGTGAGAGGTTGAGAACTAGCGGACAGCAGTAGAGGTTGTTATTAATATTTAAACCCGTTGGACCTATACGATGAAGTAGTTCGTTAAATATGAACAAACTTAATAGTACGAGGCCACAACGAATGACTGGAAGGTGATATTGTGTTTGACGGTTCAATCAAACTGAATGAATCCAATCTCTGTTTGAAGGGGTCCGTGACAGAAATTGTGAATATCTTGAAATATATTGAAATCTGATGGAAATCTCCTGGGCGAAGTTGTGGATAATTTTATTTCTGGAACGAGAAATTTGAAACCTCATTTAATTACGATGTTGTTATTCTTGTTTTTACATGTTTTATTGATTTTTCAAATTTGTTAGACTTTAAACCATGAGGACGTGATGTAGGTAGATACAGTTTAGTTTTAAAAAATATTTCTTAAGCTGAGAAGTAGTTACAATCTTCGTGACTACAACATTTACACGTATTTTTTATGTCCAATTGAGTTTTAGTTGTTATTAATAACAACAAAATAAAACTTGCTCAGCCAACGACAGCCGAAATGTATGTATGTACATGTGAGCTAGGCTGGGCTGGCCCTCTGTGTGAGAGACAAATTTCGAGAAACTGCTCACTCAGTCCTTGTAGAAACGGTGGCACATGCATGCCTCTTGGTGACGAACTTATTTGCCTCTGCCCACCTAGGTTCACTGGGTACGCGTGCGAAATTCCATTCAATGGCAAGTTGTTTTGTTTTCTTTTAAAACTTTCTTACCTGATAATTTTTTAGACATGGCATTTCTACCGACTGAGCTAACTCTATGACCAACTAATTTCATTTCATTAAAATTATAATCATTTATGAACTTTTTCTTATTCCTTTCGTTCGAGTAATTTATTTTTAAATTGTCATTTAGCAGACAAAGCTTTCAAGAAATGCTAATGATAAAAACTATAAAATATATAACTCATTTGACTTGAGCAGCTTGCGGTGGAAAATTGACTGGACATGGTGGAATGGTCAATTTCAATGGAAAACTAGCATCGGATTTTCAAAATTCTTCTTGTATATGGAATATTGAAGGCCCCGTCGGACATGTAATAAAAATTGCTTGTTTTTACTAATTTCTGATTAAAACTCTAAATAATGTATCAAAACTTTTTGTAGTATAGCTCATGTCATTCTTTTATCGTTAACTCATAAAACATTTATTTCTCTGTCGTCATTATAATACTTTATTTTTTAATGACATTTTGTGTTTGATTTTGAAGATACTTTTAATTGAGCCCTGATCTGTATCTAATACAACTATTCACTTGACGAATTTTTATTTGTTCATTGAAAATACTTTTGATGTGGTTTGAAGTTCATCGTTAAGATTTTTTTATGTTATATAAGGACTTCGAATTTTTTTTCTATCTGTTACGTCTGTGAATATCTAGATAAACTAATTTTTAAAACAATGTCAAAATGATTATATAAAAAATTTAATCTATCTGACACGTTGTTCGTTACTTGTTTTAGTATATTCGGCTGAAGTTCATTAAAGTGTACGAGAGTCAAAGTCAACCTGCATCGGGTTGTCCACTATGGACATTGGAAGTTTTGGATGGCTCGCGCTGGGACAGCAATCAACTGAAGAAAGATTGCAGCCAGCGTTTGTTACAGAACAACATAACTTCGCGTGACCATAAAATGACCTTGAAGCTCACTCACGAGCTTCTCCAGGAGGAGTTGTTTCAGGCACAATGGACGGCTGAGACTGCAAGTTTGTTTGTTGCTTTTTGACGGATTACGTTGGAAACAACGTGGATTAATGAATCTCAATGTAACTTGAAAACATATGTAATACTCAATTTGAAAATGTCGTCATTTTATGAATATACTTTGAAAAAGCTAACGTTTTTGACTAGCTGCTTTTACGTTTAAATACAATCAACTAGTTTTTGTATTTTTGGATTATTTGCTTTTCTTGCCCAAGATGCTGTTCACTATAAATGTGTCATTAATCATTCAACCAATGAATGGTACTTTGTGCTGAGGTCCACTGTTTTTGGATTTCAAAAATTCTTTTCTATCTTTGGCTAGTTTAGTTGAGTTCAATATTCCCATTCAATTTTGTCATTCATACATTTTTCGCAGGTTTTCCAACTTTTTTCTTTCAGTATCGCCTTCTCATTAGTGGATCCTACTAATTTATTATCTGGTATTCTTCCAAAATGAATCCCAGCTCTGTACTTTGACATGAAATAATAACAAATAAATATTTGTTTCTTAGGTTTGTTGCCTATAATTTCGTTTTTCTCGTTCTGTCTCCAGGTAATTCCTATTAATTTTCTGTAGAACTCATTTTGAAATGCTTCCTACCCGTCATTGTTTTTCTTCTTAATTTTCCAAGTTGGTAAAAACGAACGTTTTTATTTTTTTGACTTTATTTTGAGATATATTACCACTTTTCTAATTTTTTTTTTCAAATATGCTTACTCCCCTCGTGTTTATGTTTTTTTTGTTTAATTAAAAAAAACGATTACATGAAAATAAGAATCAGTCAAAATTAATTCTCGCCTTTAACACTTTAAGGGGTTGTTGGAGGAACCACCAACTTTAAAAATCCCTTCCTGTCTTTTCTCACTTTTTTTGAGTTTTCATTCTTATTCCAGTCGAATCTGCAATTTCTCCTATCCATCTCTTGTCGTTTTTTTCCAGTTTCTTTTTCTCATTAGCATTAATAAATTTTATGAATTGCATTGGTTGGGGATTGATCGACGAAAAAGCTTTCAGCTTGCGATTAGATTTCTCAAATACTTAAGCTCTAAAATCTTTGTGCAAGTTTGCACCTGGCTCATAATTCCAGTGTGTACTGGTTTATTATTATAAGCAGTCTTCCAAATGCATTTTTATCTATTTCCATAGTTACAAAAATTTAATTATTTTTCAGACTTTATATTTATTGAAAATGCAATTTTTGTTTGATTGTTTAAAAAAAGTTATTTGAATTTTCTTCAGAATGCGGGGGCATTATATCATTGCCGTCTGGCATTATTAACAGTCCCAATTATCCGTGGGATTACTCGAACAATCTGATGTGTGAGTGGGTCGTGCAAACCAATCCCATCTCCGTCATCGAGATCAACGTCATCGATGTTAACATTGAATACAGTAACAACTGCATCAAGGACAGTATCGAGGTATGAATGAAGTAATTTGATAGTTCAATATGGTTATCTAATATTATTTTTGCAATGAAGATTATGGATGGGTTTGATTCAGAAAGTCAGCTTCTGCAAAAGATATGCACGTCAGACGTTCATATGACTCTCACATCGTCTGGACCAAATATTTTCATTCGTTTCATTTCTGACAATGACCAAACTGCTAAAGGATTTCATTTCGCTTTCAGAACGAGGAAAAGTATGAATTTGATAAAAGTCGTTTCCATCTGAAATCATGATTATTATACAAACTTTTATTTTTTTCACAAAAGGGTCGTGTGGTGAGGTTTTCATGAATGCTCTCAATGGCAGTTTCACATCTCCAAATTATCCTCACTTGGTTAACGATGTAACAACGTGCATTTGGATCATTTCGGCCGGCGACCAATTTGTTGAATTGTCGTTTGAGAACATGGTGCCAGGTGTTAATTCACTAAGATGTAACAAAGATTATTTAGAGGTTCGCTCATGTATATAATTCATTGTAATTTTTTATTTTATTTTGTTGATAAAAACAATATAAGTTTTTTAAAAGAGCAAATGAGTCTCACGTTCTTTGAAACTTCGTAATAAATACATATTGCTATTTAAAATTATAATAATTGCTATATAATATAATATAATCATTTAAAAGGAACCCTTTAAATTTGTTTAAAAAAATCAGATAAGATCAGGAATAAATGAGACAGGAAGCTTCTTGGCTCATCACTGCAGCGGAGATAGGATTTCAAATTTTATCGGAAATACTTTCTTCATCAAATTTCAAAAACTTGAACGGCGATCAGTGTGGTCGTTTAAATTTAGCTGGACCCATTGTTAGTTTTTTTTAATGTTGGATCAATAAATCAACCAGCTATAATTGGGTTAATTAAAACGTCAATGCATGTAGATTGCAACTTTACGCTGGATGAACAAAATGGTGTTATACAATCTCCATTTTATCCCAAACCTTATCCTAGCTATGCAAATTGTCAATACAAGATTTCCAGACCGGAAAGCACTTTTATTCAAGTGACGTTCGAAGATGTAGATATTCGTGATGTGGCTGGTCCTAACAGATGTAGATCATCCTATCTCGAGGTTTGCAAAATCCTCAAACATATTCAACTATTTTTTTTCATTTAAATTCCGTGTAAAGTTGATCAGACAAAATTAGGTCGACCTACTTTATCGTGTGAGATACTTGAGCAACGTTTTTATTTTGCCAACCAATCATATGTTGTTTATTATATTTTAACTATTTAACGTATTCATCTGCATATATAAAGAAGTTATAATTAGCACTGCGTATAATTACTTGTTACAAACAGTGTAGTAAAATTTTATGTAAACAGTGTCAAATAGAAGAAAAAAAAATTTGTTAAGGTGTATAACTTATGTTTATAAGTTAGTTACCTTAATTTAGCCTAACTTTGTAGAATTTGAATAGAAAAACACAACATAATTTAAGTTTAGATGAAGGATGTTTCTTCCATCATAGAAATAAAAACTAACATAACAGAGCTACAAAATAGGAGAAACGAAATTGTGTCGGCGGAAAGTTAAAATAGATTTCAGACGCCTACTTCCCGTAGAAAGGTCTGTAAAGCGATCACACTTTGTTTCATTAGGTCATGTACATCAATTTGGGTAGAGATATGATTTAAGGGTTGAAAAGTTTGGTTCTTCATGCCAGGATCGCTCAAGTGCAACCAATCACCACACATCCATTGTGAAACTGTGTGAGTTGGTATTCGCCATTGATCTCTGGGCTTATTTATACCAGAGATGTCCGGAGATTCATAGTTTTAGCGTCTTTTTTGACGTATATTCATTCAAAAATGTGTACATTATTATTTTTTTATTCATACTTTCAAAGAATGAGCAATTTGATGAATTTTTTAGTTAATTTTTTTCATTTAGGTAATTTAACATTTTTAATAGGTTAAATTTATTTGAGTTTAACCGTAGCTTTGAAAATTAGTAATTGAAATAACGTTTGCGGCAACATAAAGTAAATTGCTATAACTTAATTGTTTGAAGTGCAAGTATTTTTTATTTTTCCTCTTAATTTGCATTGGAAAAATGTTTTGTAACTTCTCCACTGTAAAGGTGATATCAAGCAACCGAACAAGATTATGTGGGTCTTTACATTCATTTTCCGAAATTTACTTTACTGGCATCGTTTTGTTCAACTTTTTTGGTGGAATAAATGATCATAGAAGAGGTTTCAAATTAAGTTACACTACCCCGAATTCAACTTTTGATAAATTGTACTCAGGTACATTTCATGTTCTTAACTTTCTTCATGTTAATCTATCATTTTTGCATAACTTAATGTTAATGATTCAATAAAGAATAAACATATCCATCTTAATTTAATTAATTTAATGCTTATTTGGAAAAGATATTTTTAATTGCATAAGATTTATTACGTTTGAATGGAAATGAACTTTTTCAGAGGATCGATGTGGAGGTATATTAAAAGGACCTTCAGGTTCAGTGAGTTTTCCAGTTGATCCGCTCAATAGGCATGATGTTGACTGTATTTGGCTGATTGTTGTTGATCCTGGAAATATCATTTCACTCACTTTTGATCGCTTCAGTCTAGAGGCATCATCGACGGATGGTTGTCATTACGATTACCTTTCAATTTTTGCTGATAAAGAAATGAAAGTGCCTCTGACTGAAAAGTTTGAAGTTTTAGTTTTTTTGACTACTTTTTTAAACGTTGCATAAAAATGAATTTTCTGATTTGATAGATAATCAATTACAGCAATAGGTACTGCGGTGGAAAGATGCCGCCGAACGTTAGGTCCTTTTCAAACATAATGCTTTTAAGGCTTCATACTGATGAGCGAGACGAGAGTGCAGGATTTTCTGCGAGATATTTCGCCATTCCAGCTGATGAAAGTTAGTTTTTAGTGTAAAAAATCGTGTAACAGTTAATTTTAATGTTTATCGAAAACGATTTTTAGTACTCATTGTCAACCGTGAATATTGAAATAAATCTGATGACAGCTTGTGGTGGTTATCTTAGAGAACCAGTTGGAGTGATAGTAAGCCCTAATTATCCGGGTCGATATCCCGACAGCTATCACTGTGTCTGGACCATCGTGATGGAGTTTGGCAAGCAGATTCATCTGAACATCACGAGTTTGGATATGGAAGAGGACGTGGATTGTATTTCTGATTATCTGGAAATAAGGTTGACTCTTACTTCAACAACACTTTGCTGCGGCGTGATGGTCTAATGGTAAGGTCGCCTGGTGCTGTTTCGCTGTAACCGGGTTCGAATATAACAGAAAGATCCTCGCCGATCACATGCTTCGTGTGTGATGCGTCGTTTAGCATGTATTCATATACGATGTTTGTGCGCTTTGTTGAATTTTCTGAACTTTGGAAGGGTGTAATTGACCTTTAACTTTGTTAACCTTTGCTTCACTAATATCTCAATTTATTTTTGACTCTTAACAATGTTAATTTTTACTGGTTATCGTTGTTTTTAAATTATCATCATCATTGTATTTCCTAGTTATTTATTTATAAAATTTCAAATGATGGAAATAAAAAATTGAGCCTAGCTTATAAATATTTCACTCTGATTAAGTTGGAAAATGTTCATTTTCATTGACGAACAGGGATGGAAGTGCAACAGATTCTCCTTTGATTGGAAAGATCTGTCGTTTGCCTGAAGAGAATTTTATTTCAACAGGAAATAAATTGTTATTGATATTCCAGTCAGATATGAAATACAATGGAAATGGATTCAAAATAATATACGACGGTACCATAACAGGTACACGAACTGGCATTTTATATATATATATTTTAATATTTACAATGATATTTCCATTTAAATGTTCAAATTAAGTATTATTAAACATTTTATTCGTGGTTCATTTGCAAATGTTTTAATAAGATGTTTTGTTATTTTTATCAACTGGTTTCACGCTCAAATACATGAACAATTTTTAAAAATTTCGTCTGGACACGTTTGAAAAAGCTATTTGTTTAAAAAATGAATGACATTATTTAATTTTTTTTAAATTTATTTTTATACATAGTTATCAAACTTATTTATAATGTAGAGATGCACGAAATACTGAAGTTTAATGAACGCTAAACTAAACAGTTAACCCCTGACTGATTATCAACATTTGAATGAGATATGAAAAATTCAATTGAATCAAAAAGTAATTTTTGAAAGGAAAAGATACCTTAAATGTTGTTTTTAAAATTATTTGGCAAACAATTTTTCACTTTTAGAAAATGGAAAGAAATTTTTCAATTTTAAACTAGTTGAAGTTAATGAAAATTTTATTACGTATCAGAAACTAGTTAATCATCTAAATATTAATAACGCGTCGAATTATTATTCAGCCATTATTCAATTTATTATTTCAATCATCAGTTTTACGCTTGAAAGATGCTATAAAATAACAATAACAACAATAATAATAATAATGGTGATGATGATAATAATGATTATGATAATAGCGGAACAAAATTTTTGGCTGAATATTCAATGAACTGTGGAAGCTTCGGAAAACATTCTATTAATATCATATATGGAATAATTAAATCATTTGTTTTTAGGATGTGGCGGCACATTCAGAGCTTCTTCTGGTTCATTTCTCTCCCCAAACTACCCTCTGGCATTTCCTGCTGGACACCAATGCTCGTGGAAGATAATAGTTTCAAATGGTAGCCTGGTCAAATTAACTTTTAACGATTTTTCAGTGCCATCATTTTCGGAAGGGTGCAATTTTAGAAGGGTCGAGGTTGGATTTTTTAATGTATGAATAGTATTTTATTATGACTGTGTACCGTTAAATACAGTTCTGTTCAGATTGAAACTTTAATTTTTTTCGTGTCAAATACGTTTGAAAAATTTCAGCTAAAAATGTCCAAATACGATTCCAAAGTGGAGATAGTATGCGGTCCATTGTCTTCCTTAGTGTATACATCATTGGAAAATGAAATGTCAATTTCGTTGATGAATAGGATGCCCCATCCATCATCTGTCGTTAAACTTCGCGCCACCTATTATACTGGTATTTTCTTAAATGCATAATTTATATATATATTTTTTTATTATTCTTAAAAATATCAGAATCTGACAAACGCAAAAACTGTTACAACATGCGAAGCAATAGTATAAAAATGGTAAAAAAAATAAATAACGGAGAAAAAATGTTGAAGCATGAAAAGTATGGAAAAATAAAGTAATGGTTTAAAAGTCAGATAAATTAAATAATTAATTATTAGACTAGTTAATGACTTAGTAAGTTAGTTAAGTGATCAATAGGAAAAAGGAAAACTAAATTGAGTAGATGATAAGGTTATATTGAGTGCTGATGGTGTATTTAAGATGTCTTGTGATGAAGGTTGATTGAGTGGCGACTTGATAGTTATGCTTGCTTTGACGAAGGTTGTGTGTGGTAGTTTTGATTGGTGGTTGAAAAGTATGGATGACGTGGTTGTTGTTATTTTCTACTTTCTTGAACAGTCTTGAATCGAGGGTGTTGAATATCTGAGTGACGGTAGAATATGATGCAGGCAGATAGTTGAAGCGGATTAGTTTTTTTGATGAGAGATTATAGTTGCTGAAGTTGTTGTTGTGTAGCAAAACCAGACTAGGAGGGAGCTGCATATTTAATGCGTGAGATTATGAGTGATTTAGTGATGTCGAATAATTTGATGCCTCTGAGACCATGTGAGCTAAGTGTTTTGAGTGCATGAAATGTTTGAAAACATTCTGTGATGATGTGATTGATATGAGGTGCTACGTTAAGTGTGGAGGTGAATGTGATGCCTAATATTTTAAATTGACTTATGCGAGTGATTGATGGATGCTCTGGAAGTAATGATGAGTTCGAACGATTTATTGAGGTTAAATGACAGATTGCATCGATTTTACCATGTAGTTAACAAATCGAGTTCTGATTGGATTGTGTTTGAGTTAGATGACAAGGTAGAAGTTGTCAGCGTATTTGATGATTTGATTAGTGCTATGAAGAGTTTTGAGAGTAGAAGCATTGCTGATAAAGGTTGCTGGTCCAAGGACAGAACCTTGATCTACACTAGAATTAATAGGCTAGGTAGATGAAAGAGTAGAGATAAAAATAGTTGAATGATTCCTATTAGAAAGAAAATTTATTATAATATTGTAAATGTTGTCAGGTAGAGGAAGGGAGGCTAGCTTAATTGAAAGTGAGCAGTGATTGAGAGTTTCAAAAACTTTAGAAAAGTCGAGAGCAATAAGATGAACTAGCTATTAATTTTAAGAAAAGATGTTATTATAGGAGTAAAAGAGATGAGGGCAAATGTAGATAAACCAATCTATATGGCGAAATGCGAACTGATCTTGTAATAATGGTTTGATAGACGGATGATTGAAACATGGGTAGATAAATGACCTAACAATGAATTTTTCTAAAATACGTGAAAGTATGGGGATGGTAGATATTAGGCGATAATCTATTGGTGATGTTGGGTATTTTGTTTCAGGAATTTGATGAATTGTGCTGGATTTCCATTGTCATGGGATGAATGAATGCATTAAGCAGTGATTGTAGGACGAGCTTAAGATGCTGGAAACGAATGGTGCGATGAATTGTAGAAACCATGATGATAGACTGTCTGAATCTGTACCGGATGGGCAGGCTTTTTTAGCATGTGCAGGACTGAGAGTGGGTTAAACTCTTGGTGTTGGTGACGATTATTAATTGTTGTTGCTTTTGTTGGTGGAATTTTTAATTCTAATTAAGTTACAATCAAAGTCGCTGTAAAAACAAAGACGCAAAGACGGAACAATACTATATAACTACACTGATGATGGCAGTTGATGCCAAAAAGACTTTTCTGTAGTAATAACGTTATTAATAATTTTTATTTAACCTTAATAAACTCCATCAAGACGATATAAGTCTCGTTAGAAAAATTGAGAAACTCAACTACAAGTTGAATAATGCCGTGATCCTTATAAATAATTGTATATATATATATTATATGTAATTATTGATGATTTTGAGAATTATTCTAAATGTTTTCAATGTATCTTTTATACATTCAGCATACACCAAACAGCGTCATAATATATAAATAAATAAATAAATAAATATATATATATATATATATATATATATTGATGAAAA
>NW_008703664.1:3086878-3136546 GCF_000326865.2 Helobdella robusta | reverse complement strand
ATAAAAGATACATTGAAAACATTTAGAATAATTCTCAAAATCAAAAATCAAATCTTTTTACTTGAATCCAAAAAAAACTTTTAATTTGTTTGTCATTAAATGTCCCAGAGTGCTCAAACAAATTGACGAAACCATTTGGGTTCATTGAAAGCCCAAACTTTCCAAACAGTTATTCATATGGGATAAATTGTACATGGGAAATTGCTGCACCTCAGGGTAGCGTTATAAATGTTCAAATAATTTCTGTCAACTTGCAGAGAGTTTCAAGGAATCCCAGATACAGATGTTCAAGTGCTCTGGAGGTTTGACACTAACTTGTTATCGCAATTATAGCGCTAATTCAAAAACATCTAATTCATTTATCATGGTTCACAGTTCAGAAATGGAGATAATAGTCTGATCTCAAAAATGTGTGCCTATAATACGTCATCCATCACTATCAACTCAACTACAAACAAAATGGTTATCATATTGAAATCACCACCGTATCCGATGGAATGGCATGAGAGGACGTCTTCACCTGCATCTTTCCAGTTGTATTATGAATCTGTCGGTCAGTAAATGATGAACTTTATTAACAGTTTATAATCATTTTATATTGCTTCGGGGTAGGAAAGAATTATTATTTAGTCTTATTGATATATTTTTTTGTTTATATTTTGTGATTGTTTTATTTTAAAATATTTCAAATAGAATAAAACATGAATATTTTTAATGGTATTGTACAGCAGTTCGATGATATGTTTGGAATTTTGCATAATTATACTTTGAGCAGGTTTCAACTTTATTTTAATTTATAGGCCTAACACATCCTAATAATAAATTTAATGAAACTTATAAATTGACGACGATTAATGTTACATGTGAATGCAGGTTCACATCAAACATCTGAAATGCGAGTTCAGTATTTGTTTAACATTATTTTCAATTTAGGCTGCATCGGCTTTTACCAAAGTGAAACAGGGAATCTATCAACTCCTTCTTACCCCGTGTATTACAAAAATAATTTGGACTGTCAGTGGTTCATATCTGTAACAAATGGAAAGAGGATCTTATTAACGATAATTGATATTCATATGGAACAGGAAGGGGAATGTAAATACGATTATTTGCAGGTATGTCTAGTTTATATTTTTCTCAAATAAGCTCAATTTCACCATTTAACAACAATTATATGTTTATCAAATTATATTCAGATTTTGAACGGAGGAGAGTTAGATGGGCCAGAAATAGCCAATCTCTGCCACATTCAAAATACAAGTCAAGCAATTACCAGCAGTGGTAACAGCCTGGTCGTCAGGTTCAAATCAGACGAATCAAATTCTGGTAAAGGTTTTTATGCTAACTGGTCAACTGTAGATGAAGGTTTGTTTCATTTGTAACGTGCTTAGTACGAACAGACAAAACGTTTTTAACGTAATATTGCAACCTCCTTCATTGCTCATGTAATTAGAAAAATAAACAATATTTGCATTTCGAGGTAGTTGCTCATACAATTTAGCGACTCTTGCTTGTTGGAGTATGGAGATGAAACATTTTTTGCAAAATGTTTGCATATTATTTGATATGAATGTTTCATTACAGATTATTGACTTTTTGGTCAATTTTCATCAGTCAACTATTTAAAATAGTTTTTTATGGAGAGTGCGTTAAATAATAAATATTGTCTCTAATTGCAAAATTATTTCTGTCAAGTAAAAGAAAATAATGAAGGTATTGATATTTCTTGGAAACAAAAAGCATCAATAATAGCATTAATGATTCAATTGTATCTCGTCAAAAACAGCACCCAGTCGGATGAAGAGATGTTAGCATCTAGCATGGCCTACGAATGTTGCTTTGAAAACTTAAGAGAGTTCAATTGATGGTTGTTGATAAGCTAGAAAAGATAAACTATTCAATACTGAAAGACTACAGCATAAGAAACCTCAGTTGACAACAATTGTCTTGCTGCTGTAAAGTTAGAGATATGCGAAAATGAACAGTTAAGCAAATTAGAATGAGTGGAAGAAAATTTACTGGTTTAGATTATTCGAGTGTTCTCTACGTTAAACAAAGCTGTTATGTAGATGATGCCTTGACAAATCAGTTACACGTGTTGGAAAATGGAAAGGATGAACCGTTGGAAAGGTGAAGCGGTTCCTTGGCGAGTTATCCTTCTTGTTTAGAATATGTTAAGAGGAAAGATGGCTTTTATGACGATTGATAATGTAGAGTAGATTTTAATTAATCTTTTTCTTTTCATCAATGAAGTTTAATTTTCTGCTGCTTATAGGATATCCAACGATCAATGAATGTTAAGTATTGTGATCGTTAAGTAAAACTTTCTTTCTAATTTTTATAAATATAATTACGTAGTGTTTAGTAAGTATTTCTTTTTAATTAATTCAGCGTTTATTTACATATGCGCATATTCTTCCCTTCACTCAAAAATTCTCTCTGTATGACTAACCTTGTTTTGTATTTTGAAAGGATGTGGAGGCGATTTCAGCGCCAAAAAGGCCGATTTAGGCACGATTGATTTGACTAATCAACGTAACATTGAATGTCTCTGGTCGATCTCTGTAAGCAAAGGTTCGCTGGTTAACCTGACTTTCAATGATGTTGACCTCGGTCCGCGATTGTCTTGCAGTCAAAATAATTTGAAGGTTGAAAATTAGTTAACTTTTGTTGTTTCTTTATTTTAATGTTATGAAATTATCACTTAACTCGCACAGTGAATGTTGGAAGTTATTGAAGGAGAACATTTTCATTTATTTATATTCGTTGATCACTTCTTTCGAATCCGTGTTTCATTTTTTTATTTCATTCTTTATTGGATAATTAATTTGCAATGTGTTATTTTTTATATTGTTATACTTTGTAAATTTGTTAAATTTCAGTTGCTTTCTAGTTAAATAACAGAAATAAAATCTATAAAAATCTGAACATGAGGTTTTTCTCAAATTTTCGTAACTTAATATTCTTTTTTGGACATTTTTACTTATAATCTTTTCCTACTGTTTAAACTACTCCTACCTCTTAAATTTTTTAAATTTCTTTTACTACTGTCAATTACAAGTTCGTAAGCTATAGAACGCACTTCAAGAAGCAGTGCTGATTGCTATTTGATTCGTGAATAGGCACCAAATCCTCCATAACCCATTTATCGATCTTGTTATCAAAACAATCGCCCATTTTATCAATCAATCAGTCAATCGTTCAACCACCAACAAACAATAACTAACTAACTTACATTTACCAACTGACTGGACTGACCAACTAACAAACTTATTATTATTATTATTTTTGTTGTTATTATAATTACTATTTAAATTATTTTTATTGAATTATTATATAAATTGAAATTATCTCCATGTCCATTCGAGGTCAGTCACAGTCTCATCTATCAATTCTGGACTACCGTCACATCACATCCCACATGAGCAACGTGATTAAATTTATATACACTGACTATTCAATAACAGTTTCCAACTAACACCGCCAATTCTAGTCAATCGTGAAGTGCTCCAAGGAGATCTCGTGTCCCCATTGCTCTTCAACCTTTGCTTCAACCCCCTAATGAAAGTTGTTGAGAAAACGGAATTCCAACAAGTGGATACATATGGAGGTCAACAGTTAATTTGAAAACAAGAGCATGATTACAATTTGTAGACGACGCGGCGATTATTGCAACAGTACAGAAAGCGCTCAAAAATTAATCGATTTAAATCAGTCATGGTGCAAGTGTTCTTCATTCGGCATGAGAAAACGAAACGGTGTTTACTAACAGTTTTTTTCGGTGCTGTCTATTGACGGCAAACACTTTCCTCAAGTTGACATTGGAGGCCACTTTGTATATCTCGGTAAGTTATACGTCTTCAAAGGAAAATGATCAACTTATTGAAAAAAGTAGCAACTGTTACTGAACTGAAAACAACTGGACACCTTAAATTAAGGATACTTATTACTTAGATATTACTTGCCATCATTGTTTGAGTTTCGCGCCTACGACTTTTCGCTGACCTGGATTGAAATGAACTTGAACTCCTTGGTCACCGAAGCAGTTAGAACATGGCTGTTGTTGCCAATCACAGTTGTCTATCAGAAAGCCCCTATATGTTAAGTGGCTTAAATGTTAGATCACTCAAAAATTTTGCCGAATCTTTAAGAGTGAAACTTCGAAATTACCCGAAGTTAAACGGCAATGAAGAATTAAAATGTTTATGGAGTGAGTCGTACAGTAGCTGCATAAAGATTGACAACTTGTTTCCAGATACTAAAGATATTAAGCATACTCTCAGAATGCTAACGACTTTGCAAAAGAAAACAGAACTAGAACATTGGTTGTCGCTCCGCTGCCAAGGAACAATTTTGAAATCGAATAAAGATCACATTGCCGCGAGCCGAATTGCTCATTGGCCGAAGTTCACTGCAAGCCTTTCAGAGGTTCTTTTCAAATTCGTCAGGAAAAACATCATTCAACAGCTTCCTACGAACACGAATCTATATGGATGGGGAAAATTGTCAACAGTTCTTTGTCCGCTTTGCAATGGTCGGCAAACCATCAAACATGTTCTGTCCAACAGCAACTCAGTGTCAGCCCTGAGTAGATACACTACACGCCACAATAAAATTTTGAAGATAATTGTAGACAAATTAAAGTCATGCACGGGACCAGAAGTTTCAATAATCGCTGACATGGACTGATTTTCGCCCAATGTCGTGCATCGAACTTACTTAACTCAAATCAATGTAAACTGTCTAAATATTCTAATTTGCATAACAATTTACTTGACGATTTTAATCATTTTAAAATAACAATAAACACTTTCAAAATTTGTCTGATCAATTTTATAATTACCTTATTTACTCGACAATATCGTCATCATATGTGATAGAAACATTAACTGAAAGAATCATTTCGAGATTATCTGTACACATTCTGTATAGTATGACGAGCTTCGCAAAATATTTTATAATAAGTTCTATTTTATTCTATTAAATTTTAATTATCATTGACAATAAATTTTTCTTTTTTATGTGTGTTTTATGCTGAAAATAAAAGAACGTTCTCTTATTCTTGTTATTATTACTACCATTTTAATTATTATTATTCAAATTGTTATTATTGTTGTGCAAAAATAGAATACGTTTTGAAATTTCAAAAAACTTATATGCACAGCTGTTATTTACATCTAATTTTAAATTAGAAATTATTAATAGGTTAAAAATAGGCCATTCAAAATACACTCATTCTTGGATAATCAACATAACAAATCCACCAGCATGCAACTTTTGTGATGAAAAACTTTCTGAACAACACTTGGTGGAATGCAAAAACCATGATGATATTCGGAAACGATATCAGATCCCCTCAGATATTGAAAAAATTTTCAAGAGAGAAAACATCAATAATCTAATAACATACTATCTTCAGGAGATAAAAATACTCGACAGAATATAGAAATATTTGAAAAAAACTCAAAAGAACCCTAAGACAATTTTGTTTCAAAAGAAAAAAGGGCGTAAAGATAGCCAGTAGCGCTGAAACGCCGTTAAACTGCATTAATAATAATAATAATAATAATAATAATAAATTAGAAATTTTAAATTGAAAGTAATAAATTTTGAAAATTCATCGTTGAATTTTAAAATTGTTTAGATATCCACAACAAGTGACTTTTCTCAATCGACAGTGACATTATGTTCGATCGTTTCGAAAGAATCAAGGTTATTTGAATCAGATCGAATATGGATGAAACTAAAATACCGACAAGGAGGAAGAATATTCAAAGTTTCATACGAAACTGGTTTGCAGATTTTGTACAATTTAAATTAAAATTTTGAATCATTTTCACACACACTGTTTTTGATTGTTTGATGGTAACATAATTTAAATATACATGCACATATTTATTTGTAAGGTTGTGGTGGAACCGTGAACGTTGATGAGCCAGGTGAGCTGGCATCTCCAGGCTGGCCAAATACTTACGACTCCAACCTCAACTGCAGGTGGATCCTCAAGTCCAGTTTTCTCGACGCCAAAATATCAATAGTTTTCACTCACGTCGATTTGGAAAATGAACCCTGTGTTCATGACTTTATTAGAGTTCACAACAGCTGGCAACGATGGAATGAATCACTACTTCAGCAAATATGTGGAGTTAACTTGCCTCCTATGATAACTTCTGATAGCAATGTTTTGGCTGTTACTTTTGTGACTGATGCTAGTTCTGAGGGCAGAGGGTTCACTTTGAACTATTTTTCTTCTTTGTCAGGTTTTATTACTTTGATTAATTCAGTTTAAAGTAAATTAAAATCGGTAGTCGTTAAATTTATTAAAACGTTCTTAAACTACTTTTCTAATATTTTCCTGTATTTAAATTCTATTCATAAGCTTAACTATGGTAGATATGGTAACTATCAAAAATATTATGCCATAAAGTTTCATAATTAGCGCCTGTTTTCATTTCAACCGCCAGCTTGTGGCGGCAACCTCACCTCACATCGAGGATTCGTCAATAGCCCCCAGTACCCGAGTAATTATCCGACTAAAGCAGAATGTGTGTGGTATATTACAGCTTTAGATGAAAGTTTGATAGAGTTGTCCTTCAAGTGAGCATTTCATCATTTCTATCCTGATATAATCGTTCAATTTTTTATTATTTCGCTAATTTTGGTGATAATGTTCAGAGTAGTATAATGGTACGTTAACGTTTATTAAATGCAGTGATCTTCAGTTGGATGTGGTTGATGAAAAGTGCTCAGGAGACAGAATAGAAGTGGTTGCCGACGGCCTACCGACGATACTTTGCAGACCAGGTGACAAACACTTCGACTCCAACTCTGTTCAGATTTTTACTTAATCTTATAAACGTACTTAATGTTTAAGCATACAACACAAAGCATGTAACATAAATTTACTTGAATGTCACAAATGCCTTGTTCGGTGGGTAGACTTGAAATTGCAACAAAAGAATGTTTTGAATCTACTGAAAACCAATCATTTTAGAGCATGGTTACATTGGACATTGCACCATTGTTATTTGTTTAATAATAATTTTGCAACTGGTGATTGAAACGACCATATTACATTGCAGATTCCTTGCCGATCACCAGCCATAAAAGTATGACCATTCGATTTTTAAGCAACAGCAACAGGACTGCTAAAGGATTTTCTGCTCAATATAAATTCAGTAAGATATATATATATATTATTTATTATTTAGAAAAATCAAACTCTGGCACGTGCAATGGTTATTAAATTATGCAATCAATGAATGGGACAGGACAATAAAAGAATTAAAATCATCATTATTGAACAAATTGAACTGAAATAGAAAATAAAAATAATAGAAACTGCATAGGGCAGGCGTGCCTCTAAGAACATGTGGAATAAGTAACAAACTAAATTGACTCAGAAAAGACAATAAATAATCGAAAAATAAATAAATTGATCATATATTTGTTATACTTAATATTTGTAGAAATGGTGAATAAAATAACAAAGTATTAAAAATAGATGGGAAGTAGATAAATAAACGATTGTTTCAATTGATATGTTTAGTAACAACAAATAAAAAAAATGAATAAATGAATAAACGAAATAAAAAAAAATAAAAAATTAAAGTTGTTTATTAATATAGGTAATGCTTAAACTATTTAAATATTAATGATTGATGATTAGCTTCAGGTGTCTAGGAATGAATGTTTTACCTTGGTGTACAAATTAATGGTAATTGATGAGCTTTTGATTGAAGGCGTATTTGATGATTTCATTAGGTGAGTGAAGTGGAGGAGTGTTGAGGCCTTTATGAGGAAAGTGTTTTTTTAATAAACATTCTTAAGTTGATCTGAAAATTTGACAATTTTATGTCCAGTGGAATGTATCATGAGCAAAGCTATTCATACGCCTTTTCTGTAAACAAAATTTTTAGCTACTTTTCAGTTTATTCACGGTTTGCGATTTTAAATCCAAAAATTAGTTTTATGAGCCTATAAATTTTTAACGATCGAAACGTTATTTTAATTGGAAGATTGTTTGTTACCATCCGTGAACTTTTAATTTAACCTGCCTAATAAACATTACACAGTTCATGGAGGAGATGTAAGACAATACAGTGGAAAAATATTCTCTCCCAATTATCCTCTTCTTTATTTCACCTATATGGATGTTGTGTGGAAGATATATGCTCCTCCTTTATTCTACATACATATATGGTTCAGTAGTTTTGAGTTGGAGGCTCGTGATAATTATAATGATCAATGCTACGATTACCTACAAGTTGGTATTTTTGATTCGATGCTACTTTTTCTCGTTTTGATCTATTTATTGGATCATGATTTTTATGATTTGATTCAATGTTTTTTTTTATATATTTACATGATAGTCTTTTAAAGTTTTCAGTTTTCCGGAATGCATATCTAAATTTACATTGCTTACCAATGTAATTAAAAATATTTAAGAAAGTGGTTTATTATTTTTTTAAAATTAAATATTAATTAAAATTGAAAGTTAAACGATGGTCCGAAGGCTTGTGCTACGACTCCACCTGAATTCACCAACGACACAAATGAGGTGGATGTAATTCTTGTTCACTGTTGACATATTATTATATGTTGATTATCAATTGACTTTTTTTACCCAAATGATGGATTATTTAAAGGTTTTCTGTAATATGTGCTGTTGAAATCTGGGAGTCTGAGTCTGGTGAAAAATATTCGACTCCGATATATATAATTTTATTATAAACAAATAAAAATTACTACTTCTAATGAAACGAAAACTAATTCAGCCGAGCAAATTTCAAAAACTGAAATTCTTAACTTCATAAAATAAATCATCAGACCTTGTTCGAATAGTTTTAAATGAAAATGACATTCAAATAACATCCGGTGGTGATAACCTTCCGATAAAAAATGAGAACCGATGAGCCATTAAAATTATATATCATTATAGATATTAACTTTTTGATGAGTAATTTTAAAAATACCAATAACCCTCTTTATACTTGCTAGGTCACTGTTCGTTTTTTCAGTGATCGATCCAATGTGTATAAAGGATTTGTACTGAATTACAAAAGAGAATATGCGTCACCTGGTACACAATTTTTTTTACCATTTTTAAATTTTTTTTGCATTTCAATAAAGCACTTTTACAATGCATTTCAACTGGAGATAATATTATTATAATGACATGTTTACTTTAGGATACCTGAGATAATTTATTATTTAATGATGCCTGAGAACTTTTCAAAGATATCCGAGATACCTGAGACAGCTTTTTAAAGATACATGAAATATCTCCTCAAAGACACCTGATGTAGCTTGTTAAAATAACTGAAATAAAAATGCTTGTTATAAATAAATTAGATTAAGTTACCAATGAAATCATTCAATAAGATTGTGTTTGTAAACCTTCGTATATTCTGCAGTGAAACTCTAAATAAAATATACTGATGAAAATGAAAGAGACTAAACAACAGTAATAAAAATAATTATTTAGACTGGTAATAAATTTAACATTATTAGCTTTTTTAAATTTTCTTTTTAGTTTTACAATTTGCGAAAACAACTCTTAAAAATACTTTGCTTGAACAGATAAAATTCAAATTGGGCAATATAACAATGATTCACTTTGCGAACGATCGGTGCTAATTGAATCGTTCAAAGAGTCCATTACAATAACCTCTCCAAATTATCCGAATCCCTACAATAAAAATTCATTGTGCATTTGGACAATCGTCTCAAAAGTTGGATTTATTCGCTTGAATTTTGACTACATCAATGTTGAACTCAACAAAGATCTCATTCAAATTTATTCAGGTTTTTGTATTTATTTTATTTGAAAAAAATATTACCTTTACTTTAAGTTTGAATGTTATTTAAAAAATGTTTATATTACAAAAATGCATCCATTAAAAATTGGTCATTCCATCAGTTAAGAGAACAGGTAAGGAGCTGGTTATGTCCATGTGCAGTTCGAGAGATTGCTTGAAAAGAAAGCAAGTGTACGTCAGCAGCGACAAGGCAGAAATACGATTTCAAACTGATAATGACATTGAGTTAGATGGATTCTACATGACCGCTTCTGCGAGTTAGCTCCAACTCTGTTAAAATTATTTATTTTATATAACTTGATGTTATTTTTGACACAATTGTTGAACAGCGTGTGGTGGTCTGTATAGTAGAGAGAGGGACACTATCATTCACCCAGCCGACGATCAGGTCCAATCGGATGAATGCTTATGGTACATCTCCGTTCCTCAAACAAGTGGCCTTAATTTACAATTTCATTATTTCAACGTTGGAGCCAAAATGACCAACTGTAGTTCATCCAGTCGACTTGAGGTTTTTTTTGTCTTAATATTTTTTTATATTTAATAATTTTTAAATTCATATTTGGTAACTTTGAGCTTTTTTCTCTTTGATTGAAAAAACCTTTTGTCCTGCAAAATTTTGATTTTACTATTAAAATCAATTGAAATTACTATTTTATCATAAATCATCGGACTTGTCTGTTTGGTATTCTAGTCTGTTTCGAAATCATTAATTTATGGTTGTTTAGTAACCGCAAGTTCACAACTGTTTTACATTGCAAATCAAGTGAACTTTATATTTTTATTATTTTTCAAGTAATTTTGAATTTTGAGCACCTGCATTCTCTTCTAGATTTATTATTATTGATTTTGATTCAAACTACACCATATCAAAGAAATTTACATTTCACTTACTTGGTTTTAATAGTGTCAAATTACATATGGCCAATATGTCACCCACGGTCTGTTACTGACCCGTACTATCTTGCATCAGCGCAAACACTTTTTTCTAGGCTTGTTCTGTTACTATTTGTTTTCTTGCCAACTCCACAAGTCATTACTTTATATTCTTATTACAAGAATTTATTTCAATTTTTGTTTTTTAATTTTTTGTTCAAAGTTTTTCAAAATTAAAAAGATTCTTTTCTTGTTAATTTTTATATCAATTATTTCAAATAATTGGCTGAATCGTCATGGAATTTTAGAAATGTGCATATATTTGATTGATTGATTGATTGGTTGATTGATAGATTTCAAATAACTTTCCATCGAAACGTTAAATGAAACTATTGTTTGATTGTTTGTTTTCTTTTGCTGTCTGTTCGTTCGTTCGTTTGTTCGTTCGTTCGTTCGTTCGATTATTTGTTTGTGGTTGTTAGTTATGAAACAATTTTTCAGAGTTATTTTCATTCAGTTTGAAATTACTTTTGCTTTTTAATTGATACCTGTAGTTATCCATTTTATGTAATTTAAGTTGTAAATATGATCTCAGATTTACAGAGAGTTGGATGTTCATTACACCGTACCCGACATGTTCTGTGGAGACAATGCCATTGTCAGCTATTTGGGAACGAATCAATTAGTTATTAGACTGGTTCAGATCAACGGTAACATCACAGAATCAAAATTCAAATTGACTTATCATCCCATGTCATTAGCATGTGGACGACATGAGACCATTTATCCTGAAAACCCGACTTATAATATTGCCTGGTCTAGTTTGAATCAACCTGATAGCACGCTGGATTGCATTTGGGTTTTAACGTCAAAGAATTTTTCTACAATTGTCTTGAATTTCAATTCAGAATTTCACGTTCCGAGTTCTTCGTTAGTGTTATATTTTGAAGCTTTTTATCAGTTAATTATGTAATTAATTAATTGATTCATAAATTTATTTCTATTCTTAAAGTATTAGTTATCAACAATTATTCAACCGATAATTTTTTGAAAATCATTCAATGCATGAATTTGAACGTCTTGGATGTTTTCTAGTTTACCTGTTCCCTGCTGTGAAATGCAAAAAAACATGTAGCCCAATCAATGATAATAAATTTGTTTTAATGTTCGTTTGCATGATACTCGTTCGCACGTTTCATATTGATCTCTTTAGAGGAATACACTTGAAGCATCCGTTTCTATATTAATGCACTTATTTTAATTGGATTTTTTTCTCCTGCTAAGACAAACTAACTGTTTTACATTTATAACTAGAAAATTGTTGTTTTATTGATAGCAACAGCACGTGTGACACGGATTTCATTGAGGTAAGGGATGGTCCTTCAGAGTCCTCGACAGTTCTCATCAAGTCATGTGGAGATTCAATTCCGCCACCACTTGTGACCACTGAAAACAGTTTGTACGTACATGTTTATAAGAGCTCTCTCGGCAAGTTGTTTACTGTCAATTGCACAGCTTCACTAAGTTTGTTTGAAACTTCACGTTCAAATATTTAGTTTTGTTTGTTAAAAATTCTCACCACACATTTTTTTAACATTTTTGTTCTAAGATTATAATTTAGTTAAGGTTAAAGTGAAGAAAATTGATTACATGTATAAAAATTAAAATTAGTTTTGTGATCGTCTGACGATTTTTTTGTTTTTTGGAATTTTTCAAAAATGTCAAACTTCATTCAATAAAATTATCAAGAAAAAGACGTGGAATGTTAAAAAATAATAGCAATAAATACTTTTGCCTTTTACGTTGTCAGTAAAAACTGTGTTATCTTAACTTCACAAAATATTTTAATTATTGAGCTATATATTTCAATTTTTTTTATTATTTTTAGTCATTTGTGGTGGAATTTTTTAGTGAAGGAACTTCCACGATGTGAACGTGATAAATTTATGAATGAACCAGGTCCCTGCGGAAGTGTTTTCAGAGATAATTTTCACGCCATCAGCTCTCCGAATTATTTGAACGTTTCTTGCCAGTGGAAGATTATTTTGTCTGAGGATAGATTCATTAAAATTTCAGCTGAATTTGTCAACAATTCTTACGATGAACGAGTTATTCTGAAGGAAGGTGCAGCAAATGGTAAGCTTTAACAGTAGCCGCTAACGTTATTATTTTTTTTATTGCATTTGAATTTTTCAAAAATTTTGTTTAGTTTTTGTTTTTTTTCACACAATTTTAATGAGTAAATGTTTTAATGGCTCTTAGGTAGTATTTTTGGAGAATACCATGAGGGGAAGAATGACGTTTTCGTGTCATCGTCTAATGTTGTTTTTGTCCAGTTCACCTCACATTCTAACGTTACGTCTAACTTTAAATTGTTATATAGTTCCGAAAAACAAAGTTAGTTTTGTTAGTTTTTTTATAATATTTTTTAATTACTTGTTTTTTTTGCTGAATTTTATTATTTGTGACAACGCAACAGTCTGGTATAAGGAACATTCATCTTGCTCTTCAAGTTTCATATTGTTTTTTAAACTTTTTAAATTCTACTATCTGTTCACATTTCTAAACTGTTTAAAAAGCTTGTGTTACTATTACATCGCATCTTATCTTTCTCATCTTGCATTTTTCTGAATATCTCCACAGCCATATCAAAATTTGAAAGTCGCCGATTTTTGCGTGCGGCTCCATAGGTTTGGAATGGCCTTTTGCTTGGACTTAGAAACAGCAAAATTTAATTCAAAACTTTGGCAGAGGCAGTGGGCTCTGAGGGCCCCTGAAGCGAATCAATAAATCGCAAATATTTATTATTTTTATTATCATTAATATTTATTATTAATTTTCAAATTTTTTTTTATTGCAACTTAAATAATTTAATTATTGCCAAACATTTTAAAATTATATATTTTTGTAGCTGAATTTTCTGTTGATTGAAACTTTTTTTGTTTTTTAAATAGCTCCTGGCTTTCATAAAATTTAATTTTTTAATTTTGTTTTTCTTATTTTTAACATTATTTCATCTGATTGACTTTTGCTTAATCACCAGGTTGTGGTGGTACACTGGAAATGGAGAAGGGCGTGTTTACCTCGCCTGGCTACCCCCAGGGGACCAATAGGGCGGTGATGTGCAAGTGGCAAATTATTGCTCCTGAAGGTTCGTCTCTTTTAAAAACCAGTCCATTCGTATTAAGCGTTTAATGTAAATTAATTCATATATCATGTTTTTTCACGATAATTTAAATTGGAGCTTTATATTTGTTATTAATAAACCCATGTTTAATATAAATTGAATTTATTGAAATTAAATGCCATTTTCTTTTTACGTTCAACATTTTTCAGGGATAGAAATTTTATTTCATTTTCATTCGTTTCTTTTTATAGTTCTTAAGGTTCACCTATTTTATAACAGTACTGAATAAAATTTTGAGTTAATAAAAGTCCGTTGGCGTAGATAATGATGTTTTGTCAATGAATTTTACTGGGCAAATTTAATCAACAGAAGTAATTTATTAGACAACTAACCCATAAAAAACATTGACTGCAAAAGTCTACCATTAACTTAACATGGTAATAATGAAATAGAAATAGTTACTAAAAAGTTTTATATTTTTTAGATTATTTTTTATTTCTTTGACGTAACGAGTATGGATCTAACTATTGTTTAGTTGACTTTATATACGTAGAAAGTTAGGAAGAATAAACATTTGATATCAAGTTTTTGTCTATAACCTCAATTTAGAAACTTTTCTAGGTATTAAATTTAATGTACATCATTTTCTTTGCCCATGATTGCTTATTTTTAAGCTCCTCTTTGACGTCATATCTGATCAGCACTCTTAATTCCATATCTGATCAGCACTCTTCATTCCCTATCTGATCAGCACTCTTCATTCCACATCTGATCAGCACTCTTAATTCCATATCTGATCAGCACTCTTCATTCCACATCTGATCAGCACTCTTCATTCCATATCTGATCAGCACTCTTCAGTCCATATCTGATCAGCACTCTTCATTCCACATCTGATCAGCACTCTTCATTCCACATCTGATCAGCACTCTTCATTCCATACAAAAGATAACTTCAGCTCTGATGCGAACCGGGTGACTTTATATACCAAGGTTCATTAATGTATTAAGGGTATATATGTCAAAAGGCTGAATGGACTCACTCGTTTAATTATAAATATTGCAAAATGTTTTGGAAATGTCATAAATATTTGTAAACCGTTGTAAAATTTCTTGGATAAGTCGTAATTTTTCTCGTAAAACCTGTAATTAAATTTTATCATTATAGTGAGTTAGAGAGTCTACCGGTAGAAGAAGAACCAGATGAAGTGAGAATATCACGAAGAAGCCTAACATTACTTTTTTTACGTTTATATTGAAGTTTTTGAAATAGCTCTTGCGCACAATTTTCTTAAAAATGCCTGACACAGACTAGACAGCGTTTTCAGCAAAAATTTTAATTCAGAACGTTATTAATATTACGTTGCAGGTTAAATGTATTGATAAATAGTCTTACTCAAAAAT
The DNA here is from genome assembly GCF_000326865.2 of Helobdella robusta. Lineage (NCBI taxonomy): Eukaryota > Metazoa > Annelida > Clitellata > Rhynchobdellida > Glossiphoniidae > Helobdella > Helobdella robusta. Next base: position 3,121,319 of record NW_008703664.1, on the reverse strand, counting down.
TTTTGTTGTCAAATATAAGAGTCCTACTGGCTTTGTCGGTTCGCTAAACGACCAAAAAGAAAAATGTAAGCTGCACTCACAGAATAAAAGTCAGCCAAGGTTTTTTTGAAGCCATTAAATAAAAAGCCCCATTGTGACCAATAAAAAAAATGACATATACATTTTCATTGATAAATACGACATACCGTAAGCCAACTTTATTCTTGCATGTTTTTAAATATCCACAGTCAAATTAGATTTAACAAACGCAAGTAACGAAATTTCCATTACAGAAATTTTTCTTTTACTTACAAAGCTTAAAGATGTTATCAGCAAATGGGATTGTTAAATAATTTTTCTTTATTTTAACAGGCTATGTTTGTTGATGCTATTACAATTTGAAATGAATTAAGTATGTTTGATGAACATAGTATGATGAATAACATGAATGTTACTAAAATAATTATTAAGATATTTTCAAATAAATCATTTAGGCAAGTCCATTCTCCTGAACATAACTGATTTTCATTTGACACCATTGTTGTATTCTATGGGTTTTGATCAATATATGCAAGTTAGTCATCTTTTATTGAATATTCCGGTTTTGTTTGGAAGATTATTTGTAGAAATATAAAAATGCTGTTCGATTATGTTTAGACAATTCAAATTCATAAAGTCTGTGGTAAATATTAGCCTGTTGAATTCGCTTCTTAGTTGCATTGTTTAATTTTTAGATTCAGCTGAAATGTTTCAAAATTTTCCGACTATCTAAAAAATTAATAAATGTGTTATAAAATTGGAAAAATGTTTTTCAGGTTTTCAACGGTCTTTATGCTGACTCGCCAATTTTTTACAGAGGTCACTTTTTGGATAATAACATTTTCAGATCATCCTCTAACACAATGACAGTAGTTTTTAAATCTGTGTTTAAAATTAGTGGTAGAGGATTCAAGGCGTTTTACACAACATACGATGACAGCGGTTAGCTTTGTTTTATTTCAAACCTTGCAAGCATTTTGAAAGTTTATCATGACCAACTTAATTTTGTTGTATGTCTTAATTTAAATTTTTCTAACACCTCGCTAATGTTAGCTTATTATTTTTTTTAAATTACCTTAGACATGCTTGTAAAATAGAACATCACTAAAAATTAAGGGGTCTTTATTTTTTTACTTTTACAGTTTGTCATCTTGGCCACAATAAAGTTTTGGGCAACATAGTGACCAGGAGATTAGATGGATCTCTCGGTTACGAAAAACAAACAGAGTGTTCATGGATTATTTACAACAGCATTGATAGTTCAAATTCTTCAATGACGTTCCAATTTAACACGCTGTCTATTGAGAGAGATGGCGAGTGCACAATGGATTATGTACAATTTCACGAAGGTTGGTTGGTCATTCATCAAGTCTGCTATTTTTGAGCAGGTCCACTCAGTTTTACTGCAATAGTAGTAAAATCGGCTCGTATTCCGATAGCAATAAAAATAAACAATCGTTTGCTATTTTTTTATAATAAGATATGTCAAACATGTTTTATATCTCTCTCTGTATAGAACATCTGCAATCAAGTTCCTATATTTTCCAATCATTTGTGAATTATTTAATTAACGCGCAGGTACAAGGCCGACAGATCTCTCAATTGGTAAGTTTTGTTCGATGGACCAATTAGATAAAGATCTTCCGGCTATATCATCTGCATCTCGATCCGTTCTAATCCGTTTCCATCAAACATTCTACAACAATTTCCAAGTTGGATTGAACATCACTTATCGCTCATATCGTTAGCTTTAAACAAATTTGTGCGACTAAATATAAATAAATTAACATATTTTATGATTAATTAAAATTACGTTTAGCTTGCGGTGGAATAATTACTCGCTCAACAACCATCACAACTCCTCTAACTATGGGCTGGGATTGCTTGTGGCACGTGAAAGCCGACAGGGAAAACGTTATAAAGGTATGATGTCAATTAAGAATTAAAATGCTGATTGAAACAAAAGTTGTAGTGGCTTCATTTTTTTCATGCAAACCTACATGTTGCTACTTTTTGAAGTCGTCTGAAGTAAAATTATCGATTTTATGAATACATATTTCGAGAAAATTGTTTATTTAGATACCTCACTTCTAATTAGTTTAGAATTTAATATGTGTTCTTTATCAGATATATTAATTGAACCTAAACGCCCCGGTTTACGATCGTCTTCTTCTCGCTTTTTCTTAACTCGTGTTAAACACTCTTTTGCCAAATCTGCTTTTGCTTTTTCTGGTCCTTTTCTCTGGAACTCTCTGCCTACTTCTCTAACTATTTCTTCATCGCTTGCGAAGTTCAGAGCGGATCTCAAGACCCATCTGTTTTCAAAATTCATTGAGGAGCGCTGTTGAACATCGCGGAAATAGCGCTTTATAAGCTAATTGATTGATTGATTTAAAAAACACTGTACAAGTTGGATGTTGTCATAAACTGTATTTTTTACACTGTATTAATTATGTAAAAATATTAAAAATAACTGGAAATTATTTTAATGGCAATTAGAAATAATAAAATTATTTTATTATTGAAAGTTGAAATTTTTTTGGTCAGTAACCGTGGCGCATAACGAAGATTTGTAGTTTTTAAAAATTATAATATACTGTATTGTATGGATTCTACCGAATTGTTGGCATTAATCAATTTAAAGTAAGTCTTATCAATTTTCCTTACTAGAATTTTTTGGAAATTGTTCAATTTATTGAAAATTGAATTATTATCCAACTTTATCGTGATAATTTAATAAAACTGTTGCTATCCAAACTCATCATGCAGATAGGCCTTATATCGATTTTTCACAAATCATCTTCAATGCGGCTTTGGTTTATATAGTTTTTTAGACAATGCAAAGTTAGTTACTTGGCAAAGTGAGTTACTTAATTGGTGTCGTGTTCTTCATCTTCTTTGTTGTTATCATTTCCTTGTTCTTATTTGTTATTAGAACAAATTGATTTCTTCGCTGTCAAGCAACAACACCGAAGGCTATTCAAAAACGTCAAAGTTATACCTGGCGAATCATGTGTCGCCCAACATAGACTTCTTGTGGCAGACCTGGTTGTCGAACTGTCAAAACATAAGTTTAAACAAATGCCTCAGAGAATTAAAACGTGGAAGCTGAAAAGCAATATTCATCGAGAAAAATTTCAACAGATTGTCGCCGCACAGTTAAACCACCAATTGCAAGCCAGTACAGATTGGAGTACATACAAAACCGTTTTGATGAACGCTGCAACTACAGTTTGTGGGAAAACTGGTACGAAACGTCAGCATGAACGGGACACTTGGTGGTGGAATGACAGTGCACAAAATGCAACAGCTGAAAAGAAAGTTGCATACAAGCAATGGCAAAAATCAAAGTATTTTGATGACCATAAAATTTTCCCTGAGAAGAACAACTATGCAAGACGTCAAGTTGCACTGGCTCGGACAGATCAGTGCAGAGAGTGGCTCACTAAAAGCAAAGGTGAACAAATGGAATCTCTGTATTCTATAGCAAAACAAGCAAAGCCTACGAAAAAAAGACAAGTTGGGTCCTTCAGTATCCAAAAATGACAAAAATGAGATGGTTCTTGAACGAGATGAGATCAAGCTACAGTGGAGAGAATACAACCGTCTGTTAAACGAAACAAATCCTATCAATGTTAACATTGACGCTCCACCCATCGAAAGTCCGATTATAGACATCACTGTAGAGTAGCTTACAGAAGCTCTGAAAGCTATGAAGGATGGAAAGGTAGCAGGGCTCTCTGGACTCACAAATGACATTATCAAAGCATTTGGTACTGCAGGTATCCAAACGTTACTACAACTTTGCCATGAAGTGTGGGAAATTGCTCAATGCCGACGAAATAGAACTATAGCATGACAGTTCCGCTATTCAAAAGCAAAGGTGATCTATTGAACTGTTCATCATATCGGGGTATACGTCTGTTAGAACAATATCTTTATTGTTGTCTACAACAGCACATAATTTAGTGTCATCTGCAAATTAAAAATTTTTTGACTTTATTCTTAGATCTATATCATTAACCTATATTACAAATAGCAGAAATCCCAATACGGATCTTTGAGTAACAGGACTCCTGTTAACTTTGCTCCAGTTTGAAAAAATTTTCACCAATACCAATTATCTATGTCTATTTTGTAAACAATTAGAAATCCACTTTAGTGTGTTTCCTGTGATTCCACTTGCCTCTAATTTTAAGACCAAATGCGGTACCTTATCGAAAGCCTTAATAAATTCTAAGTGCACAATATTCACTGCTTTCTTTTTGTCTAAATTTACATAAACCTCTTCAAAATAGTCAAGCAAATTTGTAAAGCACGAACGCTTATCCATAAATCCATGATGGCTCTTGTATATGATATTATTTTTTACCAAGTACCACAATGGTCTTCTTTATTTTTTTTTAAGTACATTAAAATTTTCGTAAAATTTTTATCAAAATACAAGTTTTCGTTGTTAAGTTGATTTTACTGATTGCTTCTAATTTCAGGATTACATTAATATATAATTTGCGGTTAAAAAGAAAAGCTCTAGATTAGTTAGTAGTGGCCAACACCACCAATGGTGAGATTCAGGAGTGAGAAAAAATAAGAAAAATGTCGTTATCTACGGAGTACCATAATCATTTTCTTCAAATCTGACAGATAAAAAGCACATGACGAAACTAAAATTTTCAAGGCTATAAATAAATCTGACGTTTCAGTTGCATACTCAAGAAAATTTAGATCAAAAAACCCAACAAAACCTAGTCCATTGTTGGTTCATCTGCCCAATGCTGCTATCAGGAATACCGTTCTTTTGACAGCAAATGTAAATTAAATTAATTTTGAACATTCTATAAATATGATGCTATAAGAAACCTAGCTTACGAAGATCGTCATGAAAAATTAGTGTCAACAACTTTGGTGGAAAGAAGAAAAAGAAGAGATTTGATCCAATTGCTTAAAACCATGCATAATTTAGACAAAATTGATTTAAATAATTGTTTTAGCATAGTCAAAACCAAAACGAGAGATTACAGTTTGAAATGCTTTAAAGAAAGACATAGAGACAGAGAGAATTACTTATTAGAGTGACAAATACTTGGAACTCACTACCAAATGAACTCGTTGAGGCACAATCGATAAACAGTTTCAAAGCAGGTATTGATTGTTGGATGAACAACAGTCAATAAACGAATCGGCTGTGCTAGTATGTCTGACAGCATGCTCTCTGGATAACCTCTGGAACAGCATTACTACTACTACTGTACATTAGTACTGCACAGGACTGAGAAGAATAAAAGAACTTTGCACACACAAAGAATTGTTAAATCTTGAAATATTCCATTCCTATATAAGCGCTGAAGATGAGTAAAATCGAAATATGGCCGGTATACGCTTCGCCACGAACACCAACGATTTTTTAATTAATTTTAATAAATTGGATAATAATTACAAAATTACTGTAAGAAATTTTTAGCCTTTGAAAGTTTACGATTAAGCTTTCCAATATTTCTAACAGTAATTTTGTAATTATACATTTTATTAAAATTAATTAGAAAATCGTTGGTGTTCATTGTGAAGCGAATATGGGCCATATTACGATTTTACTCATCTTCAGCGCTTATATAGGAATATTTCAAAATTTCACATTTTTTGTATATGCAAAGTTCTTTTATTCTTCTATGTCATGTGCAGTACAACCGAAGTACCGGGCTAATGTGATCAAACCATTTCACACCAACAATGATTCTAGCATCCCTATTCTGAACCGTTTGGAGCATATCAATTTCACCCCTAGCAATTCCATTGAGTAAACCATTACAAAAGTCCAACCTTGGAAGTATAAATGAATGGACGACCGTACACAACCGTACAAAAGGCGTTTTTGTTCAAAAACGCCTTTGCACGATTCAACATACGCAATTGAAATGAACATGATCTAACGATGTTTTGAACATGCATCTTCATAGTTAAGTTTACATCAAATGTAAATCCCAACAACGTCGCTGTTTTAACAAAACCAACATCAGCATCTCCTATTTTGATAGAGTTAACACCAATCCTAGACGTTTGTTGCCAGGTACCAATTGGTATGACCTGAGTTTTATCCTGATTCATTTTTATTCCATTTTGAGCCATTCACACATCAACAGCATTTAACTTCGTAACTTGTCAAATAAATTATTCAACTCACAAACTGGCGAAACAGCAACCAACTGAAATTCATCAGCATAGGCATAACTTTTTGAGTTAAATTCTTTTGTTATATCTAAATCATTAGCTGTATACAGCATAAAAAGAATTATATATATGTATATATATATATAATATATATATATAATTTGAAAGTAACATCTAATTAATTTAAACTTTTTTCAGATACAATTATCTCCATTTTCGTTACTGGATTCCAATCAAGCAAAACTCGGCATCTTGGAAATAAGGAATGGTGCGAGCGGCAAATCTCCAGTGATGTTCAGGGAGTCTAAATTAGTTGACTTTCTTATGAAGAATACAAGCGGTAATGAAGCGCGGATTAGATTTGTTCTCTTCAACACGTCTACTCCAACGAATGTTCAGGCAATAAATATTGTTGTTACAATACAATTTCCCAGTTAGTTTTCATTTTTGTGTTCTTTATATAAGAAGCTCAACAGGTTTTCTTGTTTAGTTTTTTGAGTACTTCCTTCAATAAATGTTTGTTTCTAAATGACTTGCGTTACGTTTTATTTCCACCATCTTTCAACCCAATGTAGGCTCTTTTCAATTATTTTTTTTATTCACTTTCTGTTTTTATTTTACTCGTGAGTTATTTCCCATATCACATAAGTTTAATTTCATTTTATTCCTGTTTTCAATTCGTTGAAGCCTTTTCAAAAGCTTGCAGTTTAACGTTGGGGAAAACATTGCTTTAAATATTTAGTTTGATTGCTGTAATAAATGATGCACCAATTCTTTTTTATCAATTGCTTTGCGGCTTCTGTTTTTTCAGCGTCCTTGTTATTTTGTTTCTGTTATCAAGAAAATATTTGAACGTCTTTTAAACTCTATCATCCATATTATATTCTCGTAAACACATCATCATTATCGTTGAACGGCACATCTTGTTAAAAGTTATCATCGTCCTCATTATGTACTTGCCTGGGAATATTTTATTTCACGTCAATCCTATTCAGTTTGCTCTCATCATCAACTAACCTTTTCTCTGTATCTTCTTCCTTTGCTTTCATTTTCTCAGTTTTTTTTTAACTATCCATCCTTCTTTTCAACATTGCAAAACCCTCACAATCCACGCATCCTTCAGCCCTATAAACTTCACTCCTCAATTATATTTTATGAAAATTTTTGCAAAAATAATTCTTCAAGGTCACATTGGGATGGTTGTACGCGGCAGCATGTTACATGTTGTTTCTGCCTAGCTTTTTTATTTGTTTTAAAACTGTCCAAAAGTCGTTTACACTTGGCGTTGGACTTACTGCTGAACTACCCACTAACACTTCAACGTCAAAACGATGTCATGATAAAATAAATTGTTTTTTTTTAATCTTCATTCCTCATATCCGCATTTTTAATTTTGTTGAATTGCTAATCAGAAACTTTCTTTTGCTAATCGTGTTGCAGCTTAGAAATCTAAACCTTATAAATGCATTCAATTGATTGGTAGGCTGGCTGGCTGGCTGGTCGGTCGGTCGGTTAATTGGTCGGTCAGTCGGTTGATTGGTTGAATGGTTGTTTGATTTATCCACAAAAGACTTCCAGAGACAAAATTTATATATATATATATTCAAAATCAAAAATTTATATATATATATATATATATATATATATATATATATATATATATATATATATATATATATATGCAATTATTGGTGAAAATCACAGCATGTTCGGCTTTAGTTAACTTCCTGTTTCTAACGGTTGATCGTAAATCATTCTCAAGTTTCTTAAATTGAGAATGATTCACGATTAACCGTTTGAACCTCGGTATACACTAAAGCAACAAACAAAGGTTTATGCCTCAATGGAAATAGTGAATGTTGTCAAGCTTATCTAGAGAGCACGATTTCCGCCTTTGTAAACCGAGCCTATACGCACTCTTCTGATATAGGAAGCAGGAGAATCGAACTAGATAGAATTACTAAACTATTTATTAATAATGGATATAAAAATTCCATGATCCAAAACAGAACGCAAAGAACAATAAATCAGCAACGACAACAATGCAACCAACAATAATAACAAAAATAACACAGTAATATATTAGCATGTAGCGTGTGTTATCGTGATTTACGCCTATTTACTTACATGCACTGTGTGTTTGATAATTCCGAAAAATGAGAGAGAATTGTGACAGTAAAACGTTATACCTATTTCATATCGATGTTGATGTGTTCTCCTTATTTATATTTGTAGTTTACCGATGAAAATTATACAGATCGCGTTTGAATTTGTTGAGAAAATTATGTTATGTTTTAAAATTATGTTTTAACTTCTGTTAAATTATGAAGGAAGTTTTTAAATTATAAATTTTTCATTTTATTCATCATCACCTTGTTTTAAAATGTGTACGATATACTGAGCCATTTTAATTACTGTTAAATTTTGTTTAATTTATTTGACAGCTTGCAATGCTGAGTACCACTCTCAAACTGGAATCATTCAAACATCAGACTGGTCAAACTTGAGCCCACTTTTTGAAAGATGCAATTTGATCGTTAAAGTGCAAAATGGATATCACGTCATCCTTAATTTTTCTGACGTATTTTCTTTGAGTTTATGTAATTCCACTTACGATACTTTAACTGTAAGTTTTCTGTTTTAAATTTCAAATTTTTTCATCATCATCAATTGTGATTCAGCGGCGTATGATTGATATAAATATATTTGACCGTACAAAAATGAGTTTATCGTTGTAATTCACGTGAAAGCATATTACCATTTTTTTTTACCAAATACTGGGAAATAAGTTTGGTTGAAATATTTTTTTGACTTTTCAAACCAGGTCAGAACCAGTCAGTCTCTAGTTCTTCTACAATGTTTTTTTTTCAATTTTGCATGTGTTCACCCTGGTTGGCTTTTTCACATGAACGATCCATTTTACTATTTTTCCAAATTTTTCAACGTATTTCTAATAAATTTGTTACGTTTCAGTTAGATTACAACGTTTGATCAACAATTGGCATAATTTGTGAATAAATATTGCGTTGTATTTTTAAAGATTTATCATTGTCTGTAAGGTTACATAACAAAGTCATTAAATCGATTACATGTCAAATGGTGCCACATGCTTTCCACATGCTTTCCATTTTCCACTTTGTCAAACTCTTTTCACCATCTACCACCTACCAACATTGTTCACTCTTCTGTTATAAAATCTTTTACTTTAACTCAAAAACTCAATTTCAAACTCTTAATTTTTCCTTTAATTTTTTCACTTCAGTCTTCCTATCAAATCATCTTCATATAATTTAAGCCATTTGGACATTGAACCAATCGTTTTGTTAGTGTTTGTTTTCAAATCGATGTGTCCATCAGACTTGCTCGTGACCATCACCTTAGTGATTTGCTTGCTTTATCCAAGTCTACTGAACTGCATGGAAGCAACAATTTCATTCAAAATTTTCGACTCTGACTGTAATTTTTTTATTTATCCTTACAAAAGTAGATGCTTCAACACTTCAAATTATCATGTATTTTTTTATAAATTTTATGAAATATATGCTTATTTGTTTTTTAAAAGAACAAATTTGTTTTTTGATTATTCTGTTTCTGCAGTATTTTGTCACTAAAAATTAAAACTTATTTAAATTTCAAAGTTTAAATCAACTTTCAATTTCGACGCTAACTGCTGTATTTATAAGCTTTGGCTGCGTAATGTCAAGTTATTTGATTATTGGGAATCAATTCAAAATCGAAAATTTTCAAACCTTTGTTTCATTTGTTTTTTACATTTTAATTTAGCTTTATTTTAAAAAACCTTTAACTGACTACATTTGGTTCAAATTCCCTCTAATTCAGATAAGATCTGGAAAGTTTTTTGAGAGTTATTGCAGGTCACCTGGTACTATTATTCTGCCGGAAAATGAAGCTCATATTTCATATACCATCGGATCTCCTTCTAGAGGATTTTTTCTCAAGTTTAGCTCTGGTTCGTATCTTTTTTTTGTCGTTATTTCATATCATATTCATTTGTTAAAATATCATTCGATTAAGATAATTTAGTTGGTCAAATATATTTTGTATAGCTCTTATTACAATACCCAGAAAATTGACTTACAGGTGTAATAAAGTTTTTTTCTAATAATTTTTTCAATTTATCTATAATTTATAATCAGTTATTAAGGATATCTAGAATCTTAAAATTGTTTCAATGGGGACATTATGCAAAGCAGTCAATCACTTGCTTATTTTCACCTAACTAACTTCTCGCCGTCCTTGTAAATCATTGTTGCTCAAAAACTTGCCAAGTTTTGAAAAATTAATCAAACCAAGTCAATAAGTAATTTTTTGAATTATCAACATTGCTTTTATGTTGATGGACGTTGTAACCATTACAAATATCTAACAAAGTTTGGGGCTTGCACAAAAAGTGAAAAGTGACAATATTTCAAAACAAAACGGTATTTATTTTTTCTCAAATGATTTTTTGAATGTCACCTAGTGTGCAAGCTCAGGATAGTTTACATTTCCTTATAAGCCTGTACTACACCCAACAGCTAATTCTACATTCAACTGCCTGCTCTATATTTCTTATACATGCTTATTCAACTGATATCTTTTTTATTTTTTAACATAGGCTAAGAATTGTGCCATCCTCGTTATTCTTATCTTATGGAAAATTTTAAACTAACTAGAGACTATTTATCTGTTAATTTTTAAAATCATCATTTTGGTTTTAAAATTTCAATAGTTCACAAAGGATGTTTCAACTTTACTAGGTATAATTTAATGTATTTTTATGTATAGAGTTACACATTTTTTCTGTTCTTAAAAGCTTATAAAAACCAGTTTTTTTTTATAATATCTTACCACAAATTATTCTTGCTTCAAGTTATCTGGTTAATATTAAACTTCCTTACGAGTTGCTTCCTGATTGGTTCATTTGTTGCTCCGTCTCTCTCTCTCTGTTGTTTCAACAAATAGAGGATAGACGGAATTAATTGCATAAAAGCTTTTATTGAAAATACAAAAGTTCTTACACATAATAAGTGTTGCACTCATATGTAATAAGTGTTGTACTCATATGTAATAAGTGTTGCACTCGTGCCGGTTGGATGATAACGTTCGATCAAACATTACTTCTAATTGGTGTGAAAATTTTGTTTGCTATAATTAAAGGGTTCATCATGATGTGTAAGGTTAATAATGTTCAGCAACAATTATAATATTTGACTGTTTTACCAATTATTATTGAAACTTATTAAATAACAACCCAGAATCAACATTTTTAATAAAAGTTCAACTTTATCATTTTTTATGATGTCTGAAATTTTAAAATATTTTTTTTAGGCTGTGGTGCGAATTTTTCAGCAGAATCAGGCGTAATATACTCTCCCGGATATCCGGAAAACTATATCAACAATTTATCCTGCGTTTATTACATAAATGTTGAAAAAATAATTCTGATCAGATACAAAAATGACGAGTTTTTTGTGCCGGAAAGTAGAGTACAAGCGATCTATAATTATAATAGATATCCCAGTTAGTGTTGTTAAACCCAAACCGGACTGGACCGAGCCGAACATTTGGGTGAAATATTAAACAGTTGAAATAAATTGCTTTTTGTTACTTTTTAATAATTATTTTTTTAGTAACTTCGGTTTCCAAAACTTTCAACGATGACAACCCATTATTTTTTAATCACCACGTCAGAGTGGCTTCTTGCTGGAGGTTGTGGCTATTGGACGCGCTAATTGCTGAGATAGAAGTTTTAAAATTTGTCATTGCGGTCGTCTGAGTGCTTGTGACGAATTGGTCCTTTATGGTCCATGTTATTTCTTTTTATGAAAATTATAATTTTTAAATTGTAAAGGGTTAATTTGAAGTTTGTAGTTCTTGATAAATTAATAAACTCGTATTTCTGTCGTTTTAGGGTCGGCTTGGATAGTTCGGAACCTTCGATTCGGTTCAGTTCGGTTTGACAAAGGCTTGGTTCGGTTTGAGCCTTAAGTCGAACCGTGTCGTATCATTACAATCATTAGTTTTGGTAATTTCCTATTGTTTTAATAATTTACGCAACTCACAAATCGTTCCTCACTTAGTTGCAAGTTAAACTGTTTTATTTTTGTAGGTCTCACGAGCACAGCATCATACGCATAAGCCAAAGTTTTATTGCACGGTGGAAATTGCATAATCCGGATCTTTTAGAATCCGGTTTATGCGAATTCAATTATTTCAGAATCGCTTCTTATTAAGTTCAATGAAGTCGGCGTTGTTGTTTTGCATTGATTACATTTTAAAACAACCGCATAACATAACAGTGGTAGTGAAATGTTTTACTAGAAAAAAATTTACCAATCAACAACGTGCGATACATAACACTCTTATTATTTAAACCAATTAAAATACGATCACTTTATGTAAGATTAATAATGGCATGCCTCCCCTGAAAATGATGCTGTTCAGTGTGTGCTCAAGTGAACACCTTTTTTATCCTGCTAACAGAACATTTTCAGATGCTTGGACATGCATCACATTCTACACTTCTTTTCACACGAACAGTACACGCTTGCTGGAATGGCATTCGATTGGAACTGTTAAACAACTAGTAACATTTGTACAAAATTATTTTTTTATTTTTTGGTATATCAAGTTTCATAAGCTCTGACTAACTACTTCTTTGTATTTTCAACAACGACCTTCACCATCTTTTCTTGCATGTCAAAATTTAGCAACTTCGCTGAAGCCTCTCTTCACTGTTTCTTCTATAAATAACGTTGATTAAGTTCTATAAATAACATCGCTCAAATTTTTGGTAATGAGCTGACAAATGTTTACCATTGGCTTGTTAAAATTGATTGTAGCAATCAAAATGAGTTGCATGGTTTTAGGGCCATCAATTTCTACTAACCTTATTAATTTTTGAATTTTCATTAAGCAAATTCCTACCTTTAGAATGTCTTTTTAAACATTTTTAGGCACAGTTATCAGTAACGTAAACTCGTAAAACAAGTTTTTTTGTTGCTAATAAGTGCTATATACAAGTTTAAGTTTAATTTTTATGGTTTTATAATTTGTATAATTTTTCAGTGGCCAAATGTTTTGGGCAGAAAAATGCTTCAAAAGTTTTTCCTAGTTTTTTAAAGTTTTTTAAAATTTTAAATGTAAAAACGTTTTATTGTACAATCTGTTTAAAGTTGAATATTAAACTTTTTAACTGAAGATATCTGAATTCAGACGTAGCAGCTGAATGGTTGAGGGTCTGTCCTGCTTTGCAAAGACTGGGTTCAAGTGCAAAGATATCCCTGCCTATCTTATGTTTTTTTACGCGTGATTTTTACGTTTTGTATGTGCGTCGTTGTTACATCTGAAGCAACTGTATAATAGAGATTGACCTTCAAATTTCAAACATACTGTTTTTAACAAATTTAAATTTGAGTCCATAAGTTTCTTCTTCATCAGACCTCTCAAACCCTCTGTTAACTGTCTCCATTTTTGTTCTCTGAAATATATTATACGACGTTAAATATAAATGGCTTATTGTTGAGTTATAATCCTTTCATATGTTTTAAAGAAGTTTTTTAATTTGTTAAAAGCTAATCCAGTAAATGTAATTTATCTCCAAAACCGCTCACCCACCATATATGCACTTCACTTTCAAGATCTCTTAGAATTTTTCTTACTTTTTAAATCATTCTATCCGACTGGTATGTTTTTTTATATTTTTGAGATTAACATTAGTTATTTACGATTTGTGAGTGTGTAAAAGAAGTTTTATAAATTTTAATCTATACAATATTATGCAGAATATATTTTATTAATTTAAGCGAGGACTTCTTTGTATGGTAGTGGACTGCTGCCTCCACATTACCAAGATATTTACAGTAAGTCAGCATACACAACATAACACTACACAACATTTTCAGTTGCTTAAACATGCATCACATTCTACACTTTTATGTCCTCTGAATACATGCTTGCTGGAATGACATTTTATTGGAACTGTTAAACAACTAGTAGCATTTTTACAAAATATTTTTAAATTTTTTGGTATATTTAGTTTCATAAACTTTCACTAACTACTTCTTTCTATTTTCAACAACGACCTTCACCATCTTTTCCTGCATGTCAAAATTTAGCAACTTCGCTGAAGCTGCTCTTCACTGTTTCTTCTATAAATAACGTTGCTTAAGTTCTATAAATAACATCGCTCAAATTTTTGGTAATGAGCTGACAAATGTTTACCATTGGCTTGTTACAATTGATTGTAGCTAGTGGATAAACCATTAAAAACGAGTTGCGTTCTTTTAGGACCGTCAATCTCTACTAACCTTATTAACATTTGGATTTGCAATAAGCAAATTCTTTCCTTTAGAATGTCTTTTTAAAAATTTGTAGACATAGTTATCAGTAACGTAAAATGGAAAACATGGTTTTTGTTGCTAATAAAAACTATGTACAGGTTTAAGTCTAGTTTTTAATGATTTGATGATTTGTATAATTTCTCAGTGGCCAAATGTTTTTCTAAGTTTTTTCAAATTTTAAATGTGAAAACGTTTTATTGTACAATCTGTTTAAAGTTGAATATTAAACTTTTTAACTAAAGATATCTGAATTCAGACGTAGCAGCTGAATGGTTGAGGGTCTGCCCTGCTTTGCAAAGACTGGGTTCAAGTGCAAAGATATCTCTGCCTATCCTATGCTGCGTATTGTATACGACGCGTGATTTTTACGTTTTGTATGTGCGTCGTTGCTACATCTGAAGCAATCTAATACAATCTAATAGAGATTGACCTTCAAATTTCAAACATACTGTTTTTAACAGATTTAAATTTGAGTCCATAATTCCCTCTTCATCAGACCTCTCAAACCCTCTGTTAACTGTCTCCATTTTGTTCTCTGAAATATATTATACGACGTTAAATATAAATGGCTTATTGTTGAGTTATAATCCTTTCATATGTTTTAAAGAAGTTTTTTAATTTGTCAAAAGCTAATCCAGCAAATGTAATTTATCTCCAAAACCGCTCACCCACCATATATGCACTTCACTTTCAAGATCTCTTAGAATTTTTCTTACTTTTTAAATCATTCTATCCGACTGGTATGTTTTTTTATATTTTTGAGATTAACATTAGTTATTTACACTAGTTTGGTTTGTCTGACAAGAGTTTTTTTAGTATGATATGCCAAATTTTTAAAGTTTAATATCCTACGATTTGTGAGTGTGTAAAAGAAATTTTATAAATTTTATTCTATACAATATTATGCAAAAAATATTTTAATTATTCAAGTGAGAAATTGGAGGTGGCCTCAACCATATCAAGTTACTTACACAAGTAAGTCAGCGTACAGAGTATAGTTTTTTATATCATTTTGTTATTTTTTAATATTTTTGATAAAAAAAGTAAAGATTTTTTGCTCAAGAATTTTAATTTAGAAAGATGAAAATGTTTCAAAAAACATCGAACTCATCTGCTATGTGTAATTTTAACTGTTAACTTGGAATCAGTTTAAAACGATTACATAATTATTATTATTATTATTACGTTAAACAAAGGCGAAGACGAAACGTCCCTGTGCTTTCTCAAAACTAAGACAATTTTAAAACAATAAATTAAATAAACCTATGAGTCTATACTGAATAAAATAATTAATGTTCTTATAATTCAAATAATGTATTAAACCTTGTAAAAAAGATAATAAAAAAACAAATATAAATTAATTAATCACATATCCTAATCCTATTCAAAGCCTTTATTTCGCATCAATGTAGATACATGTCCCAAAGATTATTTACTTGTACAAGAATTATCTGGCGGTCGTTCAGAAAAACTTTGTGGAGTTCAAAATGATGAAAACATGAATGTGCTGAAATTCCAAGGACCTTTGATGTTAAATTTTGTTTCCGACGCATCTTTTAATGATAAAGGTTTCAAAATCCATTACCAGAGCGTCGGTACGTTACATTTAGCATTTTCGATATTCTACATGCATTTGCACAGTTTCAAATGTACTTTCTTGTAAATCATGTGATTGAGTACCACTTACTTAAGAATTTATTGAGAATGATATCTTTTTATTGAGGACTTAATTTTTTTATTTACGCTCTGCAAACGAAATTCATACCGTGTTATAAGTTAATGTTATGGCTGACAGCATCATTACCTCCTCTTAACCACAGATGACTGACTTCATGACTGACCTCGAAACATGTCTAACCTCGACACATGACTGACCTCGTCATGTGGCTGACCTCGACACATGACTGACCTCGACACACGACACATGACTGGCCTCGTCACATGACAGACTTCGTCACATGACTGACCTCGTCACATGACTGATTTCGACATGTTTCTATCATATGTCATACAGTATATTTTTAATTTAATTATGACGTGGCTTTCAAAATTATGATAAAGCACACTCAAATTTTGGCCAAAAAGGGTTTGTCAGCACAAGTCTACGTTTTATTCAAGTCTTTACTTGAATAAAACGTACATTTTAAAATACACGTTTACACACTTTACTTGTAAACAAATTATTTTGTCATACATATATGTTTTAATGTCATTTAAATTATCTTCAGTAGTGCCGAAACATTCTTTAAGCTTTTTATCGCAGCGCAGCACTGAACTTATTCCATGGATAATTTATTTTATTTATATTTTGAGAATTTGCTCATAATTCATTCTTTGGACAGGCGAACATTTTGGCATTGGGTTTTTAAATACAGATTGGATATAAACTGAATTAACAACAAAAACACGATAACAAGTTTTAAAATCTTTAGTTTAATGAAGTATCTATAAATTAAATACATTTTTTGATATTGTTTTTTGCATTTTCAAGCATGCTAGCATGGTTGCTAGCATGCTTGAAAATGACTTCTTTTAATTATTCGTGAGTTTTTACTTAATTGATAATAATTAAACTTCAAGAAATTTTTCATATGATTTCCAAATGCAATGTTAGATTGTGATAAAGTGCTTACAAGTTTCAGCGGTAACATATCGTCACCTCATTATGGCTTTTGGAAGACAGACTTCAACTGCAGATGGGTCATCAACGTCACATCTGAGTATATTTTGAAAATAACGTACGTATTTTATTATTTACACTAAATTGTTGTCCAAATGTTTTTAAGGATATTTAAATGTCTGTAACTGAACAAACATCCACTTACGCTATATTAATATTGCTCACTACTTATGTATAATAATATTTACAGGAATCTACAATAAGGCTTTAATTCAGTTTGTTATTAATTGAATTCAAAAGGTTATTGCTAGCTATGTAGTATAACAAAGTTTCATGGTGGCAAGTTAATGAAGCTAAGTCACAAGTTACAGCATGAAATGTAGCCAATGCGCAAATCCGCTTTGGCTCCTATTCACTACTCCCAGCCAGTCAAGAGTTGATTTTTGGGTACAAACTCCTTACATAAGTGGTGCTTTGCTGCTGAACTTTTCTAAGTTTTAACTTATCATGGATTAACGAATTATGAAATTTTAAAAATTAATAGTTTTTTCATTTCTGCTTCACTTTTTGAATCAGTTATATTAAATAATGATTGCAGATTTACAACGTTTGAAGTTTCTAAGCTTACATCGAGTAAAGTTTATATCAAGGAAAACAATGGTGTCGCTGATACTAAAGTCGATTCATATTCTGGAACGAATCCACCTATATTAAATAGAGCTTACATTTCCTTCTCCAATATCGTGGTTGTTGAACTTGAGAATAAGAAAGATAGTGAAGTAGGATATTTTGCATTAACCTACCAGTCTGTGAAAAGTGTGTACTCAATATTGAATTTGTTATCATGATTGATGTTTCATTTTTTACGGTTGACAATGAAATTTGTTGACCGTTTTTTTGTTTGTCCAGTCCAATTTGGGAGATTCTTTTTTAATTTTGCTTTTTAGAAATTTAATCTAGTCTATTTTCAAAATTGAATTATAAACATTTCAGAATGTGGAAATGATATAACAAACTTTGAAGGAATATTAGAAAATAACGTAACGTCTGATGGATTTTTCGAACCAAACTTATATTGTGAGTGGAACTTTAAAGCCCCTTCTGGCTACACGTGGAACTTGACTTTCCAGTACATTGACATGTCTCTTGACGTTCCATCAGAATGTATTAATAAATTGGAGGTTGACCAACTGATTTATATTCTCTTTTTTCTCTTTCTCTATCTCTCTCTTTTTCTTTCTATATTTATTTTCACTTTTTTATTTGCTTATTCTATTTATTTTTTCTATGTAGTTATTCCACTTAATATCTTGGAAAATGTTGAAGCTGTTGATATAATAGCGTTAATAAAATATGCTATCAAAGGAACACTTTTAGCATGGCAATGCATTGTGTTTTGTGTTTTTTTTAAAGTAAATGTATGTATTAATGTTTAAATTATTTTGGGGTTTAAATTCTCTTGCAGTTGTATGAAAACGTCGTCAGTTTCAACCCGACTTACACGTTTTGTCAAAGATCAACAAAGGTGGCATATCGGTCAGATAATAATTTATATAAGATAGTCTTTTCAACTTCTGAAAAATCGGAACACAGAAGAAAAGGCTTTAGGCTCATTTACAAAATGCTCAATTGTTAGTTATACTCTTGTAGTTATTTCTTTTGCTTGGTTCTTACTTCTTAATATATGAATTTCAATTTAGGACATGATGAATTTTTAACTATCTATATTCCTTAGTTTACGTGATTTCATTTCCTACATTTATTTTTCTTACATTTTTATTTGGTATGATTTGGCAAAATAAAATATGAAATGTACGAATTTGAATAACTAAAACTCACTACAGCGCTCGTAGACCTAGCCAGGGTTTTGTTTCGGAGGGTTCAAACAAATTCTTATTCTTTATTCCTTAAAAATTTTAAATATTTTGGTAATAAATAATCATAATAATGTTCCATTTTCTGAAACTATTTTCAAATTTGTAAAATTTGATATAAATGTTTTTTTCAAGAGAATAAGAAAGGATAACGTGACTCGCAAATGTTGATATTAACTAAAAGTTCAATTTTAGTTGAATCAGCATCGTAGTATCGTAATAATTTTGCTACATTACAAGCCGCGATTGACAGCAAATTTTAAAATTTTGTTTGCAGTTTCGTGTGGTGGGACACTGAATGCTACCTCAACCAATCAGACGTTCACATCTCCCAACTTCCCCTTGCCGTACGAGACCGGCGTCACTTGCAGATGGCTCATAAAAGGATTCAAAGAACAAAATGTTATAATCTTCTTCAACACGTTTCAGCTCTTGAAAACGGATTTGTGCAGAGATGAATCTCTATCCATCATTAATGTTAATTTGTTATTATTATTTTATTATTATTTACTTTTGAGTTTAAATTTATTTTTTGTAACGGTTTAAGCATTAAATAAAGTTATACGCTAAAATATGGTTTATGTTCTCTATGATAAGCTTTTCATAAACCTTTCATATTAAATGATTTGACCAAAATCTTTTTGCTCAATCTTTAACAATAATTTACATACAATGTGAACCGACAATTTGTATGTGCAAATTGCTCATTTTTCATTACTTAACTTTTATTTTAATAATAAATAAACGATTTAATAGATAGTGTTTTAATTAGTACATGCATCCATGTCTTCAAGTAAATTTCATCATATGAACTTTACGCATTCAGTTGCGAAATCTCAATAAAATTTCAGATTGATAATTCTGAAAAATTATTATGCGGTGAATCGACAACTTTGCCATCGTTCAAGTCTGTCGACGAACATCTCACGATTCTTTTCAAATCTGTCATAAGGGAGGAAAATAATCTAAAGGGCTTCAACATAACTTATGCGGTGACAGGTCTGTCTATTATTCAATTTATTAATATGGGACTGACATTCAAATTTTTATTGTCATTAATAGATTGTGAATATGTTAGGGTTAGAATTGAGGAGAGAAATAAATGTTGCCAACCAGCCAAAATTATAATTTTTTATCATTATTGCTCCACCTGTCCATCCCCAAATCTAGCCCTTCCATGCAATCGTGTCTCGTTAAGTATGGATGTTAGTGGAAGCTGCATGCATGTTACGTGCTTTTGTTTAGTTTTTATAGTGTTGCTTTGCGAGATTGTTCAGCCAAAAGTTTTGGTTTTAAAAAAATAAATGTCTTCAACGAGTTTAATTTTAACTTTTTCGTCATTCAAAATCCAATTTAATTTCTAATTTATTATACTGAATAAACAGTTTTAACAGTATGTAACAACTAATAAATTTCTGAATATAATTGAAAAAATTGGCTCAAATTTAATAGGAATTTATTTATTATTATTTATTTTTTATAACGTTATTTATTCTTCACAATAATTTTTATACTGCCGTACTTATCTTAATGTAACATATTTTGTGGTAATAGTTCTTCAGTCTTATTATGCAAAAATAGTTTAAAAAATACTATGTAATTTCTAGTTCATACAATTTTATTACCACCCTTTGTCTTAATTGCATTCAATTTAAATCAAATGTCCGCAAGTTAGCAGCTGGTAAGTCAAAATAAATTCATTCAAGTATTTTTATTAATGGACTCAAAATATGGGATGAAATATTTACCCGCAGCTATCAAAAGTACTTAAAATTTTATTTTATTTTAAAATCTTTAAAACACTTTATTAAATATTATGAATCACTTTAACACTCTATTTTATTATGCATTTCGTTATTTTTTCATCATTTTGTTACTCTTTGAATCAGTATGGTTCCCTTGATTAAACATTGTTATTCTTATCTTGATCAATCAACAAGTCAACAGCTTCAATTATCTCTGATTACCTCAGGTTGTAAATGTGATATGGATATCAAAAGAGGGATAGCTATGGTGAAAGATGAATATTCTAAAATGAAAAACATTTTCACTAACAGTAAAATCAGAATATCAACAAAATCAAAATTGTTAGGGTGTTATATTTTTCCTGTGCTAACTTACGGCTCTGAGTCCTGGACAATTTCTAAAGAAATGGAAAAAAAGATTAATGCTGCAAAGAGATGTGGTTTTTGGGTAGAGTTATGAAAATTTGTTGAACCTCTCATACTTCGAACGAGGATGCATTAAAACAGTCCGGTTATGAAAAGAGGAAATTACTACAGATAATCCGACGGGGGCAGTTAAAGTTTTTTGGTCACATCATGTGGAAGGAAAGAATGGAAAATCTAACACTTACTGGGAAAATTGCAGAATAAAAAGATCGGGGTCAACAACGAATAACTTTCGTGAAGTCCTTGTGTTGTTTGTTGAATATCTCCACATTTCAAGTACTACAATGTGTTAAAGATCGGGTTTTGTGAAGGTTAATGCTCGCCAATGTCCTGAAAGGATAAGGCACGAGAAAAAAAGAAAAAAAAAAGAGAGATTCTCATTTACGCGTTTATTATTTCCGTTTTAATCGCCTTATCTGTTTTAGATGTCTGTAATTTCTGTTCTGTATTAAGTTTGTGTTGAATTTGTTATAATTTTCAAATTCTCACAATGGCCCACATAAGAATATTTATTTATTTATTGTCTTATATCGGTCCCCGAAAATCAGCTAAATTCCAGTTACATTTCATTACTTTTTTGTTGTTTTTTTTTAATTTTGAATAAATAAACAACTATTTGAATTTGTTGGAATTTTTACTGCATTATTTTATTACGCTTTTGCATGTTATTTAATTTATAGTTTATTTAATTTTTCATCTGTTATTATTTTGGTCATCAATTTTAAAGTTTGAATATAGAAATATTTTTTTTGCCTAGGCTGCTCACAAGAATTTAGAGCTATGACAGGCCGTATCACAAGTCCTAACTACCCTAAGGAACATAGAGGAAACCACAACTGCAATTATAAGATTTTGGCTCCTAGCGGCACCAAGCTATCTCTTTTCTTTACGGACTTTAAATTAGAAGATGATTTTAGGTGCGAATTCGATTACCTGACTGTTAGTACATTTTTTTTAATTATTTAAAACCATTTCAGTGAATACATTGCATTGATTTTAGGTAACTGACTCATCGAACCGTCAAATCAAGAAGCTTTGTGGGTTTTATAAGCCGGGACCTTTATTCTTAACAGATAACATTGCTTCCTTGAATTTTCAGACAGACGACCAAGATCATTTTGGGGGATTTGACCTAACTTACATAGCATCGCACGGCGGTGATAATTTTTTACTATTTCAAAATATTTTCCCACCTTTATCATTTTTATTGATTTCTGTTTCTGCTATCACAACTGCACATCAAGAAATTTTAGTTTAAATTTATTTTTTTCATTTTGACTACGCTTTTGAATATGAATAACTTGTTTAATTTTTGAATTTTCCAATTTTCGCACGAGGCGAAGCTTTATATTTGTTACTATTTATACTTGTTACTGAGACAATTTCATTTGATGACCTGATAAGCTATCAAATGTGTGATTTTTTAGGCTGCGGTGGTACGTTACAAGAACTAAAGGGCTTGTTCACCAGTCCCAATTATCCAAACCCTCCCTCTACTGCGTACACCTGCTTGTGGAAAATAATTCTACCCGCAAATTACAAATTCAGAATGTATTTGGAAATAACACCAACAACAGCTTCTTTGAAAGACTGCATTCTAGAACACAGTCAGCTGACAATTTATGATGGTCCTTCCGAACTTGCTTCTCACAATTCTTATTGTAAACCGGTGAGTCATTTCTTCGTACATTACCCACTTATTCATTGAAATAATTGAATCTAGCTTATTTATTGATATTAATTTTAAAAATTTAATCAGGAAGCTAACAAAACTTTAAACATCCTAAAAGACACTATCCTAATTAAATATACGAGCACCAATTCAACGGATGAGAACATTGTTTTTCAGCTATTGTACGAAGGCTCATTGCACTTCCACATTAACAACAATAACAACAACTACATCACAAACTTCAACATCTACAGCAACGCTCCAGTTGAAGGCGGCAACAGTTACTCAACGGCTCCAACTCCACTATCTGATGATCCTCATGACGGAGACGACAGTGGTGATGACGATGATTTGTTTTAAAACAACGTTCTTTCACTAAATATTTTTGAATATGATTTTCAAAAAACTTTTTTAAACTTTGCGACAAAATTAATTTACTTTTATTGTTTGTTTTTTGTACATTTAAGATTTGGTAAAAAAAAAATGCGATCGTCCTAGCCTGGTCTTGATCGTGTTTTTTCTTGAAAAATTAAGGTCTGCAACGCGCATTAACTGTTGCAACAGGAGAGATGAATTGTGCAGAGTAGTGCAACGTAAAAAAAGTTGTTGAGTTAAAAAACGATATGGATGGGATTATATTTATAAAAACAAATCATGCTATAATTAAAATAGTTAATCTAAATTACAATATTATGATGATAATTCACTGAAAATTTTATATCTATTTTTATAAGCTTAAAAGTTTTCAACTTCGACGTACAATTAAATTATAACATGTTTATTTCACAGCTCGCCGTACAATTGTATTTGATCCAATAAATAATCGATATCTTCCTCTGAAGAAGCTGGATTGCTTATGATCATTCGAAAAAAGTTTGGTTTATCTCCCAATGGTTGATATCCTATCATTGTTTTTCCCTTTTCCATCATCACTGCTTTCACTTTTGGTGCGATCTTTACAAAATGAAAAAACAGGAGATAAAATTTAAAAATCGTGTTGTATACAGTGGCGGTTCTAGGGGTCCTTTGAATTGATAAGCAAAAAAAGTATCGCCAACGTAATTTGGTAATTTTGTGGCCTTCCCGTCCAAATTTTAATATTTTTAAAATTGCCTGCTGTCAAAGTTGTCCAGATCCGCCGCTGGTTGTATACAAACTTACCGTCGATAGCTTATCATCTCTCTCCGCACCCGGCGGCAAATGTCTCAGTCTTTGAGGTACGTACCAAAAGCATATGTTCAAAAATTCAGGCTTGATGAACATGGAATGGATTAATATATGGTGCATTATTTTTCATTCCATCACACGTGATTTCAGCAAATTATGTGCAATATTGAGCAGCTTGGTGGCCTAGTGGATAAGATCGCTTGGTGCTATTTCGTAGTGCGTGCTGTGACCGAGTTCAAATATGACAAAAAGATTTTTCTAAACCTAGAAAGTTTGTAATAGACCTTTTTTGAATCTTTAATATCTACTCGTGTGCGTGTGTGCAAGTGTTTGACTTGCACTAGTTTAATCTGAATTTAGTCTGACAAACAAATAGCGTCCGCATAATTGCTAATTTCAAAAACAATGTTCCGTTGAATCAATTGGTGGGATATAGTCCAGCTTGGATATCTGATTTTAGGCTTTTACTCCGTTTTGACATGCCTCTAACGTTGTCTGCAAGCAAAGTTCAACACTTATCACGTCTGGCGAAGTACATATACTGGATGTACATTATACATCGTGTGGCAAAATAAATTTTTTACGAAACGGTTTGAAAGCAGCTCTGGCGTTTGTTATGATTATATAAAACAGGATACAAAATTGATATATAAAGAAAATTTATTAATTATTATTATCATAAAGATAAGGAGACCTCTTCTAGCACAAGTTCAAATCCTGGTCTAACGCTTATTTGTCCTTGCATATATCTGAAAAATAATGAAATTGCAGTAAAAAAAAGTTTGAGTAACTCTTACTTCATGGTTGAACGTCCGACATTCTGAATAACTTCGGGCAGGTCTGTTTCTTTCAAAATTTCTCTTAACCAGAGTCCCCCTAATCTTTGTATTTCCAAATTTTTTAACAATTTTTGTCAGTTGAACAAACATTTATTTTTTAATTTTTTTGCTAAGGATTTGAAGTTTAAAGATTTGATTCGACAATTTTTCATTTAAAACACCGAAAAATTTGGCAATTATACTTAGGTTGACACCTAACCATTTACTTCAACTTCTAATACTTTGCTTTGAAGCATGAATATTTTTTACTACAAGAGCGTATTCACGCAAACACTTTAAATTTCTATTTTGTAAAATAATTCATTAACACATTTTCTAATTGAATCGATTTTTAATTTATTAGTCTGTTCCGATAAGGTAGACAATTGGAAGCTTCTGATGCTAATGATCCACATATTATTTATGATTTTTTTTCTAAATATTTTTTTGTGAGCCGGTCAATTTGAGCATTGGTTCAATGATTTTTCAGTTTTGTATTCTCATGCTTCAAATTTACTACAAATTTTTTTTTTGACGAAATCGATTACTTTTTTGCACGCTCCATTATTTCATTCTTTAAAATGTTTCTAATGTCGTCAATTACAATGTAGGTTCTCTTTGTAAGTTTTCTATGTAATGGAATCTCTGCTATATACATGCATGAAAATGTGTTGTACATGTGTGGAGTGATGATGATGGTAATGGAAAGCGAAGAAATCGTATCGCATGGACCGTATGATTGGTGTGACTATTTTAATTATAATTAACAAACCTTAACCTAATACAATTGAGAAATTTGTATGGTGCACACTGGATCTACACGGCTGTTTCCAAATGAAGAAAAAAGTAAAACAAACAGATTGTGAACAGATCGGTAATAAAAGCTATTTAAAAGATATCGAGCAATGGTATTAGGCTCCAGTCGGATATCTTTTTTAACTATCTTAAACTGTGCCTCTGAAAAAATGACTTGCGTGAACTTATCTGTTAGAAAATGTTTAAATTGTTGACTTTGTTTAGTGTTAAAATAATTTCCATGAGTTATTTTTAAGTGAAGACATAGCTTCAATGGCTTGTTGTGTTAACAGCGTTAAAGTTGCTTCAGAGTATGTATGCCAAGAAGTAAATAAAAAAAAAGTTGCAAAATAGTTTGAAAAAATTTACCTTCTTTTTTATCTTAGTTAACTGTTTTTAAAAATAAGTTTGTTACTATTAATTAAACTATTTGTTTTTAGTTGAAAAGAAGTTATAGTCTATTTACAAATATTTAGTTGGTTACCCACCACTGATGGCTCATTGAATCGTTGATTTTATAACTAAAATATTACCAAATGAAATCAAGATTGTATGTAATATTAACAAAAGTTGATGTAAATGAAATTAATCATTTGAAACCTTGATAATATCATCAAACTATCAATTTGATTTTCCAGCAATCTGCTCCCTTTAGCTTTCCATGATAACCACAGTTTTAAAATATCATTATGTCTTGAGGCTTGCATTGTTCTATCATCTAAGAATTCATCTCCAGCCAATATTCCAAGGTCTCGAGTCACCGAATTGCATCCCATCAAAAAATTCTATTGCGGAATTTAAAATTTTCTACAAAGCTTTAATTTTATTGTTTCATATAATATTAGCCAAACTTTTTCTCTAACGAGAAAAGCAGAGCATTGTAGGGGTATACCCATAAGCTTGTGCGGATTCCATGTAACAGAATGAGCTCTTCAGTAAAATATTTTTTTGATGAAGATCATTTTTTTAGATGCGCGTAAAAACAAACAACCTGTGAATTCCGTGTAGCAGGTGTCGATGAGTTTTTGAAAGCAACAAACCCCCGCCCCAAGCGGCCTAAGGTTGTGGATTGTGGATGATTGATAATGAATGGGTGACTAACTACTTTTTCTAAAAAAATTATTTGATAACAATTGCTAGATAAGTAATAAGTAATCAGCTTCTCTTGTTGAAATACTAGATGAGGAAACATACATCAACATGAAACCATAAACCAAATTCTTCGCACAAGTTGGCAATCTCATGTAAAGGATCAAAAGCACCCAAAACTGTCGTCCCGCTGGTTGCTGAGACTAGGAATGCTTTTTTGTTAGCTTCTATGCAAGAAAGTATTTTCAGTCGCAGGTCGCCTGGCATCATCTTCCCTCTACGGCAAAATAAATTAGCTTTCAAGCATTTATTACAACATCGTTTCATTTCTACCTGTCATCAGATTTGATTAGAACAACATTTTCTCTACCTATTCCCAGTAGCATTCCCGCTCTTTTTATTGAAAAATGACTCTTTAAGATTAAATATCACTTGTCAATGATTTTACAAAAATTTAAAATTTGTGCCGAAAGCAAATAAAATCTTACAAACTTGGTCTGAAGTGAACAAAACTAAAGGTTTCTCGTTAGATAATCCGTTAAACTTCAATTTGGGAAAGATAAATTGCATGCAAAAAGAAACGCTGTACAAATTTGACATGGTTCCACCTAATTTTGGAAATGGTTTCACTTGTAAAAAAAAATATTTTTGCAGCATAAAAAGTACCTGGTGTCAAAATTCCAGCACCATTCTTCCAACCTATTAATGAACACATTTTTCTAAGAACTACTTCTTCCATGTAAACATATACGGGAGCTTCTATTTGACATGCACTTGGACGTATATAATTTCATTAATTTTATTAAATTTTAAGTTATGTAAATATTGATAGCAAATCAGCACTTACATGCTGACATTCGTGACGGCAGTAATCCATTCACCAGCCAGTCCTACCACATCAAGACCTTGCGAAATTTGATTGAAAAATTTGGGATGGCCTGCAGTGAAATAAGCGTTACGGTGAAATACATAAAAAAAATTTGTTATTTGTTGCAGTGAGTGACTGGGTTCGAATGCAAGTAATCTCCGCCTAGGCTGTGCGTCTTTGTGTTTTGTTGATATCTTTAAGATATAGGAAAGAAAATGAATAATAATAGTAATAATAATGGCTGAAGTTAGAATTTTTATGAAGAAATGTTTGCATACATATATATAGTTGAATTAATAATAGAAGTTATTTACTTATATTTTTGTTTATATTTTTTTTGTTTGATCTTTATGTATGAACAGAATTCATGTACATTGTTGATGTGTTAAAATTTTATAGTTAATTTTGTGTCGCGGGCATAGGGACATTTTGTCTTCGCCCATGTTTTTTTCTCATAATAATAATATTAATATTAACATCTTTTAATGAAAACCTACATTGAAAAATGAAAATAAAATAATAATTGTTAATTAAAATTTAATTAAAAAAAGAACTAATACAAGTCTTCCAGTCCGTCAAAGTATTACCTACAAAGCTTGTTGACTCAACAACACTCCCATTCCTCTTACTCTCACAAACTTATTCATATGGGATGGCATACGCTCGGGCCTTAATTGTCGTAGAAACATCAAGCGTCTTTTAAATTAGGCACAGTATTTAACAATATTAAACCCAATAGTAATAATAATAACAATTAGTCTTTAAAAATAGATTTTTGTTTGTTCCCTGTTTCCTTTTTCATTTTTATAATCAATGTTTGAAAATTTGACATCTAACATTAATTTATGGACATTCGTATTTAATTTTTTTTACAAATTTTATTTTGTTACCCAAGTTAATTTCAATATATAAAATATATCTTGCCGTCGTCAAAAAATATGTTTATTCTTCCTAAACAGATTTTTTCATAGAGTAACTTTAAAATAAATTTATTTCTTTTGAAACCTGTTTCGAAATTTAAAAAAAAATGGAAAAACGTTTTGCAAGACAAACATCCAAAAAAACTGCAAAAGTGATGCGACAGCTTGCACTTTCTCACGGCGAAGCGGTGATTTAAATGGATTTTAACGGAGAAAAATGATTTAAGAATTTGATTAAACAGGCAACTGCGTAAAACAGCTGATACGTTTCCGTTGTTTTTGTTTGTTTGTCTTTTTATTTAAACTTTCTTATTGGAATATTCTTTTTTATAATGAAAGTTATTATTATTATATGTAGATTGTAGAGTTTATATTCAAATAGTCATGACGCTTTAAAACTAGTTATGCCACAAAGACTGAACTTACTACACCGCACGATGTACACACGACATTACGCACGCGCAAGTACCACAGTAGTTTTTCAGTTTTGTACAGGCAGTAACAGTATTCGAACCAGGCTGTCGCGCAACCGCACAAGACATAGTATTTTTACGAATTGAGCTACTCGCTTTAATGCAAACAGTCATTAAACTGCCGGGCTGATTGAGAGAGTGAGGTCAAAAGGTTTTAATAAAATAAGAGCAACATCTTGCTTCGTGCAATTTTTTCATCCGACCCTCGACCCTCTTGAAATTAATTTATAAATGATTTCAAATGGGGAAAATGCAAAACGAAATTATAAAAGGAGTGTGATCAAATTGTTATAGGCTTATCTAACTGCGTGCGAGATCACATTTGTAAAACCTAAAAAGTTATATACACCAAGGTATATATATATATATATATATATATATATATATATGTTGGTAATAGACCATAATTTTGACAATATTCTATAAATTCTACCGATTAACTTCTAATTCTCGAGAGAGATCGGTAGAATTTATGGAATATTGTGAATATATGTATATATATACACACACACACACACACACACACATATATATATATATATATATATATATATATATATATATATATATATATATATATATATATATATATATATATATATATGCTCGGTTGTATGGTTTTGACATTCGGTCATAAATAAAAAAAGTTTTACGGAACTTTGCAAAATTGTTTGGTTCACATTCGATGGCTATTACAGTGTCAAGTTTTTTAAGTTTGTGCAACCTATTGCAGGCTGATGATTGTTTATGAGAAAACATTAATTGCCAAAAGAGATCATTGATGATTTGTAAACGTTTAACAATAAATTTGAATTTTTTAATATTTTGTTCACAAGCCTGATTTAATTCCGCAATAAATACGAAACATCTCAAAATTGTCAGGATAAACAAAACTTTAAACTTCCGGTATGGTCGAATTTACACACTCAAGTTGTGATGCTTCAAAAAATTGAAAAATCTAATCTGAGCAGCCACCCGTCGTCATGCATCATGTCCACCACGAATCACCGTGCCGTATACGCCACTCTCTTCTTTTCACTGTTCCCGCCAGCACCCAACAGTTCTGGCTGGCTAAAAACAATGAGGGTAACTTAGTTTTTAAATACACCGAGAACAATTTCAACAAGATCATTAATCTTTTCAAAAAAGGTATGAAGACATCTTAGATGGGCAATCGCCATTTACAACCATGCTGATGAATGCAGAAATCGCGCTGATAAGATGAAAAAAATTTGTTTGTGCTACTGCGTCAGTTGATGGAAACTGCATAGCATTCCTGATTTATTGCTTTTTTCAATTTTGTATTTTAAAAATTAATCAAATTTTGAATTGATCAGTTTAAATTTTGTTGATTTAATTTTTTCAAATCTGATAACCCGCTTATGGAGATCAGCCATTTTTTCAGTCCACCAAAAAGTCAATCTGTAGTTTAAATAGTTAATTTGTTTAAACAATAACAGCATTCTGGGTTAAATAAAAGCGAAACTTTCCAAATCTTCAACTAACCAGTGAAAAAATCGGGCGAAAAAAAATGAAGTAAATCTTTGACATAACTGCAAGGGTGGCTCGTTATAGCAATGATTATTATACACTAAAAATCTCTGAATCCTTGTTCATCATTAAATTTGAGCTAATAATAAATATTCAACAAAACATCACAAATATTCTGCCAAAAAAATCATATAATCAACTTCGATAAAATCGGTAACTGAATGAAAATGATCAAGGATGGTTTTCGCCTCAATTAAAATACACTGATGATCGAGAGATTATACTGAAAATAAGCTTAATTTATAATATCTACAAAGTTATTTATCTGATAAGGACTGAAAAAGGTTGCTTTTGTTTGGTAATCAATTTTTCTAAATAAAATTATTTTTGTTTTTATTTGTAATTGGAAAAATAGCAACAAAGGTACCTGTTTTTACGCAATATTTCAAAATCTGTTGGCAGTTTTTTAGAGTTTGACTGAGATTTTGTGGTTGAGACTCGAGAAACAAAACTTTCTTTAGTCGACCCAGTAACAGTCTCGGATGATGAAATTCCAACACTTTGCATGTTTCATTGTTGCTCGCATGAATATAACCGACCAAAATGTTAGTTAAATGTAACAGAAAATTTTGCGTTATCTCTGAAACAAATAAGAATAATGGTAATAAATTGGTGAATACAAAATTATGATCCACTAATTTATTTTATTTTATTCAACATTAATGATTTTATTCGAAATTTAAATGTTGGTATTGATTTTACGTCAACACTTTTTATTTGTTCAGATAGTCTGAAAATTGGATCGTGATTTTAATTAAAACTTTATCAATAATATTTTCATTTATATATATATATATATATATATATATATATATATATATATATATATATATATAACTACAAGTGAAAAGTTCAGAATCGGTGTTTAAAATGACATAAGATTCCATAAATATAAAAATCTGTACAAACTTTTTTTAGTGGAAACATTTTTTTCAACCAAGACATTACTTTTTAAACCAAAATCATCGCAATCACCAACTGGTAGCAAATCTGATAATTTAAAATAATTAATTATTGTGAATATTTCCAATTGTCCATCAGACGAGTTTTCATCAAATCACCATAGTAGTACAAATCCTTCAAATCAGAAAAAGCCTCCATCTTTCTTTCTGGCTCCCCACTTTTGAATGCTTTCACTATTGCATCAATTTTTGATTCATTTTGTCCCATTTTGTGACTTATTTTTTCCAACGTTTTCAGGAAATATGTTGCCTTACAATTAACGCATACGGTTGTGTCCTTTTATATAAGTTCACGGCGTAATGCGCATATACAATGTAGTATATCCCTTAACATACCAAGCCAATGTCATCAACATTGTTTACCAAGCTGGGGTCCTCAAGGGACCCCAATTATTTTTTGATATTTCTCAGTTATTTGATGATTATTGGGTGTTTTAAGATATTTTTTAGTAAAACAAGTATTCTGAGCATAATTGATTTATCTTTTCATCAATTATTCAAAATTTTCATCCGTTTAAAATAATATAATGAAAAATTTATTATAATAAAAATAGGTAAATGTTATGTATGTATATATTATATTTATAAATTTATATATATCAATCATTGGTTGCTATCCCTGCAATCCTTGGCGCATGTCAGTGGTGATTGTCTTCCTGTGTGTTTCACAGACAAAACGTTTACATTCTCCACACACAGACTGTGTTAACTTTTTTGTCTTTGTTTCTGGGACAGTAGGAACATCTTCCCCTTTTGATCTGCTGCTGCCTTGATGCTGATGGTATATTTTGGGTTGTAGTGTTGCGTGCTACAACTACTCCTGCAGCTTCAATTGCTTTGACAACTGGAAGGTGGAGACCATTTAGATTGGTTGCCCTACGTAGAATGTTGGGTTTGGTCAGTTCTTTGCCTAATTCTAACAAAAATTGATATCTAATATTCTTCATATGTCTATTCCAGTCATTGTTTTTCGACATCCAAATTATGAAGGCATTCAGGGCACCAATATCGAGCATATTCATGAAAAGTCTTAGAGGCCATCTTGAGGTTCGTCTAGCACAAGAATATTCTCTAACCAATTTATCTGCATTGTCCACTCCACCCTTAGTATTATTGTATTCCAGTATCATGTTGGGCTTCCTGTGACTTTCAGAGGATACTGAATTATCTAGAGATTGAGTTGAGAGTAAACGGACTGTTTTGTTTTTCTTTGGGACATAGCTAACTACCGCTACCCCGTTAGAAAATATAAATTTTGATGAAAGTATGTCTCGTCCTCTTGCATTTTCTATAACTGCAGGAATATCAGTTTTTTTAGCTCTCAATGTTCCTGTCATGGTGATGCTTTTTTGCAGCAAAAATTCTGCAGTCTTCACGGATGTAAAAAAAAATTGTCTGTAGTGACACCTCTTTCAGATCCACCAAGTCACATACTACGCGGTGTCCTAAATTTTTCTCTGAAGCTTTCCAGTGTAGACTTGTAAGTTGTACAAATATGAAGGCCACCCATATTTTTATTCCGTATTTTGCTGGTTTTGATTTCATGTACTGCCTCATCGGACATTTGGCGTAAAAAGCGTTTGGCAATTTATTACAAACCAATCCCAAACTTCACGAATAGCTGCAAGTTTATCAGTTGTTCTACTTTGAGCACGTGGTAATTTGTCGTCAAACCTGATAAATTGAAGGATGAGTGCAAATCTGTTTCATGCCATGGCAGCAGTAAAAACAGCACGACGAATATATATCTGTCGTCCACATTTCAGAAATATTTTCCTTTCTACAGCGAAGAGCTCCAGCAATCAGCAGAACACCAAAAAATGCTTTTATTTCAACAGGGTCTACATCTGTCCAAGCTTTCTGTTTATTCGAATCAGCAGTTGCATTGAAATCATTAATAACTCTAGAAGCTTTAGCATTGGTGAAGGTGCATATAGCATCCACAATTCGGTTGTCAAAGAACCAGTTGAAAATTTGAAAATTTCAGATATCGTCGATGCAACATTAATTGCGCGTGTTGGCCCGGGTGATCCCTTGACAATGTTATATTGACGACGGCGAGATGATGGTGGCACAGAACTTGTCCATCTTCTACCTGATTTTATTGTGAATTCATCTTCATCCGAATTTGTATCCGAATTTTCACTAGCACTGTCACTATATTCAAAATTTACTTCAAGATTGTCCTCCAATTCGGATGCATCTCCTGCTGGTATAAATTCTTCATCAGATTGTTCCAATACATCTTCCGGGTCACTGTCACTGATTTCACATTCATCTAACATTCGGAGAATCTCATCTGTAGTTTGTCTACGAGCCATTTTTCTTATTTTCAAACGTTTACGTTTATATTTTATGTTATCAAAATCTTTACAGCAAATTATAAACTTTATTTGAAACAGAAAATAATAATTTTCAACGGAAGTTTTGCAAATGGAGGACAAATTAAAAGTAAGTAAGATGAGCAAATATTCAGTAAGAATGCAGAATAATACTTTTTAATACTGAAACCTTTAAAATGTGTCTACGATTTCAGCCATAAGTGTTAAAAAACAAAAACACAATCGGTAACATAGTGTACCAAGCGGGGTCCTGCTTTTTTATTTTTTTTACTGTTTTTGAAATAACGTATAATAAAAACAACAATGGAATATTTATTGCTACCCTAATCGAGAGGAATAGAAAAATCGTGGTGGAATTTGTTTGGTTACTTTTGACAGGGTTAAGGAAAACTACTCTCTGGGGTCCTTGAAGGACCCCCCTTGGTATGTTAAGGGATATATATATATATATAGTAGTATATATATATATATATATATATATATATATATATATATATATATATATATATATATATATATATATATATATATATATATATATATATATATATATATATATATGATATATATATATATATATATATATATATA
>NW_008703664.1:3034236-3086828 GCF_000326865.2 Helobdella robusta | reverse complement strand
GGACCCCCCCCGGTATGTTAAGGGATATATATATATATATATATGTATATATATATATATATATATATATATATATATATATATATATATATATATATATATATATATATATATATTGGAACGAGGTTTTCAGCTATACAGATTTCATTGAACATTTTTTGCCCACTTAGCATAAATCAACTTTTTAAAAATACACTCAACGATATGGAATTGTTGGATTAATGCTAAGTGAGCAAAAATATTCAATGAAATCTGCATATATATATATATATATATATATATATATATATATATATATATATATATATATATATATATATATATGTTGATAATATACAAAGCTAACTACAAACATGTTAACGCCAAACATTCAGTAGAATTTATAGAATATTGTAAATAAATAAATATATATATATATATATATATATATATATATATATATATATATTCTATAAATTCTACCGAATGTTTGGTAGAATTTATAGAATATTGTAAAAATTATGGTCTATTACCAACATATATATATATATTATTGAAGAAAATCACAGTTTGTTCCCCGTTGGTTAGATTTCTGTTTAATTTTTTGAATGGTAGATCGTAAATCATTGTCAAGTTTCTTGAGTTCAAAACCAAAATTTTCATTTATTTTAAGCATGATAGAACATTAAGCGTGATAGAACAAAAAGCCCTACAGTGTTAATTTTCTGTTTGTTAAACATTGTTAAACAAAAAATTAACGTTGGCATGAAACAACTCATGTCTAGTTTCACTTTTTTTATTTTGATACCTTGTTTGAAGAATTTGTTGAGTTAGTAAAAAGTTTACAACCCAAATATTGAAGTAGAGTTGATAGCATTCTTTCAAAAATTGTTGGGAATGATCAAATTTTAAATGACAAATTGATCAGAAAAGTTAAAAGAGAAATAATAGATTCAGTACATTTTTTTATCACTATATCAGACAGTTATCATTACTGCCACTGCATTTATTTTTCACACGCTGATCCTCTTTTCGATAGAACTGGTCGGTCGCATCACTGAAAACATCCATAACCCTTCCAGCGTGTTTGACTTGGTGTAATGTAATGTATCCCTTCACATTCACAGCTAAAATAATTTGACTTTATACATTCTTGAAATTTAGGCCTACCATTGTGATTGACATTGAATTAGCATCTGATCTTTTATTCATACTCTTTCTATGACTTCCACACAATTTTTATCAAAAAAAATCTAAAAATATATAAGAAAAAATTGTGAAAAGAATGTTTTAAATAGTTTCTGATCCATAGGTTCTAACTATTTCAAAGTTATATTTTCAGTCATTAAAGTAAATATGTCTTATTAAAATTACAATGAATAATAACAAGAAAATTTAAAAAATATTTTTCATGATGACTATATTTGGAACACCGGCACACCTGTTTATTTAGATCGCCTGTTGCCGCTGCTTGCGTGAATCTATCATCGTCGGAGTTTGTTCGGAGGCAGGTGCTCTTGTTTAACGAAGGGTGATAAACGAGCTTGTCTCCATCTCCATGAATTCATTCATTCATCGCGTTCGAACCTTCGACCAAACAGTAGCCGTTCCGTCATTGTTTCGACACAGCAAAACAACAAATTACTCACTAATGATAATAACGTGCCGCGGTTTTTATAGATGCATTAAACATGCGATGAAACAATAAAAAAGTTAATAAACACCCAAGCACTAGCACATGCCCTCACATATATATGCTAAAAAAAATGTAATTTTTTTAATATAACATATGTTACGTTTAAAATATTATAATTGCGTGAATATCCTTGAGTGAGTATGTTTCATTCCGTTGAAAAAAGCTTTTTCAGTTGAAATGTTTGATTTCCTTCAGTTGAATGCAATTTTTATCATGGGAATCTTGATTATATTGATCAGAACTGCTTCGTATTCTCGGCAGTTTTGTATTTGAAGATTTGAAAGTAATGTTTTTATAACTTTTAAGAATGTTGGCGCTTTCAGTTAAAGACGGTCTGACAGTTTAATTATTCCGATTAACTTGTTTATCTGGTACACGTTTCACTTCAGTAATTATAGAGCTGCTTTTTAGAAATCTGAAATGTTGTATAGCATTTTCTGATTTCTGTGCAGTTAAATAAATAATGTTCAATGTCTTGTTTTCTGAGTCTATGCTACAAATATATTTTTTAAGGATTTGTTATATTTAGTTGATGTTTTCTCATTTATTTAATAAAATTTTAACTTTTACCATTTTTATAATTTTATTTTTGAGAATTTTTTTCTACTACCTGTAAAACGCTTGATGGGACGAGCATTGAATCGGCCAGTTTTTCAAACAAATGAAAACATTTTATGATAAACTTTTTTTCTGCATAGAATGTAATTAACGTTATTCAATAAATTATGAACCAAAAGAGTTATCTTTGTTTCAGTATACATTAATATATATTTTTCAAACCAACACGCAAGCGATAAATATTTATTTTATTCATGTTTATTTTTATTTACGCTTATTTATATTTACACCAGATCGTAAAAAAAAATCAAAATTTAGCGTTATTAAATTTTATTCTTCAATATCAACCAAATCTTATTAAATCATTTGAAAACCTACCAAACCGAACAAATTCCTTTTTATCTGGCGCAGGGTGAAGACCACCGGCCTCAACGTCGCCCTCGTCATTTTTGCTGCTACTACTACCGTCACGCTCCTGCTGCCATTCATCGTCTACAGTGCCTTTTCTTCCAAAGCGTACAAAATTTTTCTTGCTTCTCAATGTTTTTTGCAAATATCTCAAATAATTTTTATCAAAAAAATCTGGAGCAATTTCAGAATTAGCATGGTCCTCAACATTCTCCAGATGCTCGTTGTCGTATCTTTTGCCGAACCTCACGTAATGCTTGGCTGGCCTTTTACTCTGCACTCCGGAGAAGTGATTGGGCGATTGGAAATTTCTCAAAGGACCGAATTCGTTGAAATCCACGATGCTTTTCAATTCATCGACAGAATCTGAATGCAATAAAATTATTAAGAAACATATTTTCCAATGTCGAATGAGACCAGACAAGGATGTTTTGTTAAACATAAGTTTTTTCAAAATATGTCGAATGTTAAAAATTTATTGCAAAACAATTAGTGTTTTTTTATTTTTTGAAAAAATGAATAGTTAAAATTAAGAAAGAAATTGTATCACCGTCAGATGCTAGATCTGGATCAGGTGAAGTTGACAAAACAAATGAATTCACGATGACTGATATTATTATTAATGAAATTGAAAAGTTTTCCATATCTGGAAATAGAGTAAAATTTATATTTTTTATTCACAATAATTCATCCTAAACGAAAATAATAATCCTTATAAATATAAAGGCCACATTGAATTGAACGCCTGGTGCTTCAGATTTTTATTGCCCGTTGAATGTTTGTTCAAACTGTACTCCCATTCAACGCACCGGCGTCGAACAGGTAATATGAGAATTTTATTTGTATGTAAAAAATTTGTAAATGTTATCAAAGGACATGCATGCATCAAATGGTTTAGTTTATAAATTTTAAACAGGAATGAACACACACGCACACACGCATACACAAGTATAAGCAGTTATGTATAGTATACATTATTCATATCTTAATCTCTGTTTTAACAATAGAAAAAATTTCAAAAAATAATATTTTATAAATTTTTACCAACGAATAAAATGAAATTTAACCTGCGAAAATGCTCGACCAGACAAAACGTTAAAAAGTAGTCTGTGAAGCAGCTGCAATAGCAATGGTCATTATTTCAACTAATTATTATTATTAAAAAAATATTTATAATAGTTTTCATCAGATAAAAAGCGTCGGCAAAAACGTTTTGAAAATATCATCGCGACGCCGATCGACCAACGTTTAAATATGCGCACAATAGCGTGTAAAATCTCATTTATTCTATGAGTGCACCTCATTTCTTTTTCATCACAAACTGTGATGAATGATAAATTATTTAAAAGAAATCTTTATTCAAAGAATTTTCTTTCGTGTAATGGTTCCATTAAAATGCAAGACACTTCTAGATTTTCTGATGACTCGTCCAGACTTCTTGTCTACGTTGTGTCCTACGCTATTTGCAGGTTGTTTGAACTTTGAATAAAAAGTTTGCAGTCACAGAAACGTTGAGATAATTAATTTTATAATGAATTTGGTTTTTGTTTTTTTTTTGTAAAAGTTTTTTTTTCAAACAATATGGATCATGAAAAACTTTTTAAAAAATTTCAAACATCTGTTGTTTAATATTTGGCATTTGATGATAAATTTATAAAAAATAAACTTTGTCAAATGATTAATTCAAAATATTAGAATTTAAAAAATTTGGCACACACGAATATTGTATAGGTTCTCAAATGAACAAAATATTGCCACAGCTTGAAAACGTGCTGCCACCTATGTATGTTTGTCAATGTCAACTTTCTGTTAGAAACAATGATCAGTAATTGTCAGCAATCTGAATACTTAATTCTAATTCTAGAGTTTGATCGACAAATTCATCTTTCGTCGGCGAAAGCACGTCCGTGTTCGAATCATCTTTCAGCTCTGTAAAATTAATCGATCGTTACATTCGATAACTTTGTCATTCATCGCAGAGTCATTGGATTTTAGTTACATGTTTAATTAAGTTCTGATCGTAAAAATAATTAAAAACTCTACATAAATAAATCAAACCAATCATTTCATGTAAAAAAATTAACGTGAGACAGATGAAGAAACGTACTACAGCTTGAAATTCAATAACCTGTCCTGCTTTTCTTTTTCTTATTTTGTCTACTTTTCTTTGCCTGGTAGTAATATAAAAAATACTGTTGTGATTTTTATTTAGATTTTGAAAAGTTTTGAGTAAAGTATTCAAAATGAAAACCTCTTCAGAACTTTTCAACTCTCCTGCTTGTACGGCTGGTTTAGTTTTCACTCGCATGTTCTTAGTGATGAGCAAGTTCAACTGTCTCTGTCCCATCAACAGAGAAGTCAGTGGGACCACGAAGCCTGTTTTGTCATTTTATTTTAATAATTATTGTGACTGAATCGTTAACTGAAACTTAAATAAATGATTTATGATGTTGTTTTTATAATATTGAATTAATAACAATATTTAAGAATAATTTGTTGTCAATTACTTTATTACACTAGAGTCATCAAGAAATTAAAATGGTTGTAAGGTTAAAAATAATTGAACCTTGAACGAGTTCGTAATCAGTTTTTATGCTAATACTCTCAATCTGAAGTTCCTTCGCCTTAAGCAACGTCTGCGTGAGGATTATTTGGTAAGATAATGCCCAAAGTTGTCGAACACACAAGGGACAAAAATGAAATTTTGAACTTTAAATAATCACAACAAGGCTTAGCTTTAATTTAATCTAAAACGTCTTTAAATAGTTGATATATCCATCTGAGAAAAAATTTACACTGCTTTGAGAGGTTTTGCTTAATTTCGTACGGCTCTTTTTTTCATCAGATTTCTGGATTGAGACATTGCCTTTTGGAATAACTTTTCGAATCTGTTGGCAATTCAAACTATGAAAAATTTGTTAGCATTGACATAATTACAAACATTATAGTTTAAAAATTTCATCATCGTGACTGACAAATTGATTAGAATGTTATGATTGCCGATTTCCAAAAACTATTCATCTTTGAGTCGTTATTGCTAAACTCCATTTTGCATGGCGCATACAAATATTGCTCACGTAGGATCTATCACGCATTCGGAATGTTTTTTAAAATTAGTCAAACATGCGATCAAATTATATGCATAAGTAGACGTCGTCGAACTCGACGAATCTTTAAGGAATTAAAGGGGATCGTAGGATGATTGAATGATTCCGAAACATTTATAATTGATTCAATTCAACTGCTCTATCACAAACATTAGGGGAGACCGGAGCTTGTTGAACCACGAGTGGGTTGAACCAGTTGGGTAAATTTGGAATTTATCCCATTTTTTGATAAACTGTCAGCAGTTTCTGAACGTTACAAGTTTGGACCAGAGGCTATCTACAACATCAACAAAACAGAAATTAATTACTACGGTACATCGTTCAAGCAGAATTGTTGTCAGAAGGGTGTGAAGCAAGTTGGTACTATTACTTCGCAATAACGAGGTCAATTGGTCACTTTGGCTGCTATAGTTAATGTTAATTAATAAATTTTTCAATTTGAAAATATTTCTTTATGGCAATAAACTTGCTTAGCAAAGTCATAAAATACTGGTTCAACATGTACCAGTGTTTGGATCAATATGCCCCGTGAACGGGGTAGGTTGAACCGCATGACAGGCTTGCAAATAAAACCTTCTATTGTCAAGGAACATGCTAGAATTGAATGTATTTTTTTGAAATACGTAATAGACATATTTTTACGTAATAATGAAGTTTTAATGCAATAATAGAAATTTAATGAGTTAAATACTAAAAATTGGTTCAACATGCCCTAGTCTCCTCAATATAGCCCAACTCACAATGCTAAGCCTTAACGAATAGCGCTAAACACTCACGTCACTAAAGTCATAATTGTTATTTTGTTATTATTTGTAGTTATATTATTATTAATATTATTACAGAATTAGCGTACCTTTTTTTCCATTATATAAATTTCAAGATGTCCGCAGAGAAATTTCTTCAACTCCCGCAAATCGTGGTAGAAAAACTTTCTAAGTTCTCTCAGTTGAACTATTTCTGCCCAGTCGTGAAGTTTTGTCTTGTAAGTATCAATGGTTATCTCATCCGATTCAGTTTTGGCGTTAAATTGATAATCTTTAAAAAAATCGTTTTGTTGTTCAGTTGTTTGTTTCCTACTGACGCCTTTCAAAAATTTGTACTCCACACGAAACTGGCGTTGAAGAATCTCATCAGTGGATTCGAAATAGTTCTGTTATAGAAAAGGTACAAAATTAACATCGCTTGAACAAATGCTGGTTGTGTGGAAATGAATATCTCACCGTGGAAGGAGGGAGACCGTTTATGTGGGAAATAAACAAGTTGATTTCGGATCTTTTAAAATCGGGATCTTTAACGAATTACAAATTACGTGAAAAATGTTTCAGTGATTTATTGTACACTATGTTTTAAAAAAAATGACACGCTCGTTTAACAAATCTGTTAATTAGTTTTTAAAAAAAGACACATTGTATATATGATATAATAATGCATGTAAACATCATCAATGACTACAGCAATCATATGAACAATTAAATATTTTACCATTACAACTTCTGCAGCACAGGCCACGTGAAGCCAACTTTTCTTCAGCAGTAACTTCGGCATCGTCCAAATAATTCAACAACGGTATTGTGTCAACAACGTATCTTCGATAAATCGGGATGAACTTTTAAAAAATAGTTTTTACTTAAACTTAACTGCCGAAAGCTGTCTCATGTGACAATTTGATAAAAAAATGAATACACTGAAAGGGTTTCCATATAGTAGCAACACTCTTAAACCGCTCAAGGAACTTAACTGATTGCACAAATCTGGTAAGTTTGTCAGGTCATTCAAACACAGATCCAACGAAGTCAAACAGGGCCTGAAAATTAATTTAATAAGGCAATAATGAAACTAATTTGTTAAAATTAATTAGATGTGACAACGGTTTAATTTTCTGGGGGTTACCGCTAAAATTATTTTTCTAACATTAGTTTTGGATATAAAAAGAAAAGAAAAAACTGGTAAATTAAAAATACTGTGAAAAAAATAACCATGATTGAGCATTAAAACAGTCTTTAATAGTCGATATTTTGTTGTGGCCAAGCCCTAAATAGAAAAGTGCAGGTGGGTGTTTGCTGAAATCCTCGATGTTGCTTATCTCATTACCATAGCACTCCAGATGCTTTATACACATTTTTACAACAAATTGTTATAAAAGTCTTAATTTTAGCGAAACAAATTTTAACCTGAATTTTTCGGTTAAAGCATTTCGGGTCAAGTTTTGAAATTATGTTAGCAGACAAAATTAGTTTTTTCAAATTTTTGAACCGTACAAAATCCGGATCAATTTCGAATATCTAAGTTGTAAATTTCAGTATTATTTTTTATATTCTAACAAACCTTTTTTTCAACCAAACACAAACTTTTTTATCTCTAAGAATTAAAGTTTTAAAATAGCATTTAATGAAATTTTCATTTATAAGAGCAGGTCGCAAAACAGCCAGTTGTTTCAGATAATAAGCATCTTCGCTCCATTCACAATACGTGCACCAGGGCGATCTTGGGAATTTAACGAAATCGTACAAGTCGTCAACCTTCTCGTAACAACCTGCCGTCTCTGCGGTTTATGTTAGTGTAGGGTCATAGATAATAATAACTTTAGTCATTGCATACGCAAACCTTTGTTGTGAAAATCAACTGATTTCTCGTTACAGTGTATCTTAATGAAAAATTACATAAACAAAATTAAAGAAAAGAACGTCGTCTACAAAAATTTCAATAATTATCGACTCGTTAATATAATAGTATTCATTAGTGCTTTAAATACGTTATATAAAAATGATTAAACAAAATAAAGTAAAAACATAAATAAATTGAGAGTGTAGATTAGATTAGATTATTTTCATTATTAGAAGCAGTTCTAACAACCCAATTTCCGTAACCACACGGAAAATCATAAAGGCAGAGGTTTTTGATTAGTTTATTTAACAACTGGGTAACAGTGTAAGTGACTTTGCTA
Organism: Helobdella robusta; assembly: GCF_000326865.2. NCBI lineage: Eukaryota > Metazoa > Annelida > Clitellata > Rhynchobdellida > Glossiphoniidae > Helobdella > Helobdella robusta. The sequence goes on along the minus strand of NW_008703664.1, from coordinate 3,078,136 downwards.
TCAGAACAGCTAGAACATGAAGACATAACGAAATAAATGCATATAAAAAGAATTAAATAATGTATAGTGTTTAGTCTAAAATGTTTAATTATAAATATGTTGTTATGACAATGACCAAAGACTAATTTTAAATGGGATGGATTATAAAAGGGAAAATATATTAAAAGAATAAAAATGTAATTAGTATGTATCCTGTTAATAAAAAACAATTATTGAATCGTTGTTCATTTGAAATTTAAAGATTAGGTGAACTTGCTGACAAACGAATTTGTTTGTAGTATCTATAATATAATATTAATCTCGGTTGTTTAAATACTCAATTAAGTTTAGCTACATAAAATCGCAGAGAAAGTGAAAACATTCTTAAATTTCGTTTAGTGAACTATGATCTCCGTGTGTACGGAGCAAGCATGTGTTTCGCACCCAACTAACTAATGAGATGCCAACGCCGTGTACTACATAATACGTCATACGGTGAAATATAAATTGCTCATTATAAAAAATTGGTTATAAAAAACTTTATACTCATAGAAATATTGTCAAGTGTTGTTGTTGTTAAATAAATTAAATATAAAGACTTATTGATTACATTATATTTTTTAATTTTCATCAATATAAAAATCTTTTAGATATTGAGGGATGATTTTTTAGTGGGTACAAAATGTTTAGGAAAACTTAAGCAAACTCTTTTAAACGCCATCACTCGTACAACAAAAAGAATAAAAGAGCGTCAACACGATTGAGTTAAGCTGCAGCAGCTTATACAATTGTTCAACTTTACATGAAGATGTATGTACTTTATACTTTTCTCTAGTGTTATAAGTACTTGTATAACACGGGCGTTTTAATATATATGTATATAAATATTTAATATATATATATATATATATATATAATATATATATATGTATATATATATACATATATGTATGAATTTATATAATTATATATAAACACATGTATATTAGACAAGTAACGGATTATATGATATATGAAAATTAGTTAATGTGTGTCAATATGGAAAGACTAAACTATGAAGTGATGAGACGTAACTTAGTTAAAAAGCTAAGACATTATCATTGACTTACAGAATGTCTGGTTTGCCTGATTGGTGCTCAGCAGAACAAGCTCCCCCTTGGATAGCTTGCTCTCGTAAGGCCTGTCTGATCTATCAAACTTTAGAAAACCAGAATGCTTATTTAATTATATTGAATGTATGAAAAGGCTTTTTTTATTTTTTTTTGTTAATTTTATAAATTTTCAAATATTTATTTTCAAAATTTTTACTAAAATTTTGATTTTTGTTGTCCCGTCATGTTTGATTTGATAATTCTTTTTAACCTTGGTTATTTGCTTTAATGGATATAGCGTCTTCTTTATGACGGATTAACCACGAAAGGATTAACCAACTAAAAAATCAACAATTCGTGATTGTAATATATTGTTTTATAATTTTCCCAACAGAGGGAACAACAAGAGCAGATAAAAAGAGAGCATTCTGGTTATCTTCAAGAGCGATATGTCACGAATACCAGCTAGGTGGTTAGTGACTTACGTCGCACTTGTTGCAATAGTTGCTGGATGTTATGGTTCTTCTTTTAATATCCACAATTTCCCTAAAGGTCAGTATATGTTCACACTTATTAAATTAATTTTGGCATAAAATTATAATATTATGAACGAAAATTCGGTCTAGTCTAATTTTTAAGCATTTTTAGGATTGATAAGGCTGCAAAAAAAAACGTTACTCTGCTACAACAAAAAAATGTGGTGCCGCCACTGCCAACGACGTTATTCTATTTTATATTTCATCTCTCACCGATTGTTTAGCATTTTTCTGCCCTAAATATATTAGTTGGTTGTATGACATCATTGTCGTTCCTGCTTCCAGTTGAGTTTATAGTAAAAAGAATACGATTGGACAGTACCACTAAAAATTCCACGTCTGTTACTATTAAACAATGGCTTGTATCTAATAAACAACTGTTACTGCTATCAAATTACACACATGCACAGCACACACACACACACACTCACACACATCTATTTTTGAAGATCGGTTTTGGGAGTTTATCAAAAAGCGCTATATAAATGTTCATTATATGCGTTTGATTTTCTGGCCGTTTTCTCTTGAACTCTCTACCTCCTTCTCTAACTACTTCTCCATCACTTGCGAAGTTCAGAGCGGATCTCAAGACTTGCAAATTCACGAAGGAGCGCTGTTGAACATCGAATTGATTGTTTGATGGCAAGTTACATTTATTGAGGTATTTCACGTTGTAAATAGCCTATCACAATGTCATCATGTCGAAACATCGATTGTTAATCTTTGATATCAGAGATGTGAGAACTTAAGTTGCAAGAAAAGAGCGATGATGACGCGACAAACGAATGCAGAAATAAAGTGATGTTGTTTAACATGTAACCCCAGATTTTTGTTTTTCTTACGTGAAATCCAGTGGCAAAATTTACTGTCAGTTCAAAAGTAGCAAATAGCAGATTATTTAAGTTTCGAAAATAGAAAGTAGCGCCACTGCTGCTGTCATTATTGCTCAATAATGTTGCACCATGACTGCTACTTCTCTGATAACTAGCAATAAGATCTCTTATCTTTTAATATTCTAACCCACGTATGTAGAATTCCATTATTTAAAATACCCTTCTATATGTAGAGAAAGTTTTGTTCTATATATATATATATGTTCTACTCTAACCAACCAATATATCATCAATAAAATATGAAAAATATTATTTTCATTTTGATTTTCTAAATTAACGTGGTTGGCATTTGGCAGATGAGCTAGAAACACTTTATGAAACGTATTAAATTAAACCATCTCAAACCTTTTCTTTTCTTCTGCTTGTACGTACATGCATATTCAATAGAATAAACTTTAAGTTTAAACCAATGCATTTTTAGCAAAGAAATTATAATACTACCTCTTGTGTGTAAAACACTGTGTTTTGGTTTGGGGCGGCGTTTGTTTCAGCTTTACATTTAAAATTAAAGTTAACAGATACATTAATATGGTAAATAATTACTGAAAAATAAAATTGTTAAACTACGGGACAATTTACATTTAAGGGTCTCTTGACATTTTAAACGCTGTCAATATCACCAGCAAGAACAAGGGTGTGAAGTTAGTTGATGGTGTCTGCAAGTCTCCCTATGGAGCTGTCCTTGACTCCCAGCCCAGAGCGGCTTACAAGATTACCAGGGCTGCCTCTTTGAGTGCCAAATCGGCTGATATTTTCACTGGTAAGCACACTATCTATCGCTAATAATCACCTTTATTTACAAATTAATATTTTATATTATAAAATTATATATAAATATAATATACATTATACATACATTGAAATTGAATCTTGTAAATTCACTAATTAAAATCTTAGTAAAAATTCAACTTTGAATGTTTGTTTTTAGTTTTAATTTGGTTTAATTTATTTAAATTAATATTTTAATATTTACTTTAATTTATTTAAATTGAAGGATTTAGTTTGTATAATTTATTTTATAATCTCACAAACTTTGAGCTATATACTACTTATTAGTTTTTTATTGTAATTTCAATTTGTTACACATTTGTCGCTTAGAGGATTTTCCCCAGGACTTTTCAATTGTTGCCAGCTTCAAGACATCAACTGAAAAGGCTGCCAAGGGTTTTGTGTTTGCCATTCTTGATGAAAAGCTTGAAAAGCCCATTTTGGGTCTTGAAGTAGCTCTGAACAGCACTGTTTTGTTGTATGAAGACAAAAAAGGAGATGGTGGATATGAATTTTCTCCAAAATTCTCATTCAACCTAGTGGATGGCATGTAAGTAATTAGGTTGTTAAAAGTTATTTTGCAGATGATTTGATCAATGAGATCAAAAACATGAAATTTTTAAAGGGTTAAAATGTGCTTTAATGAACTATAGATTTAACTAATTGTATGTACTTTCACAAAATTTACAAATAAATGAAATTTATGTTATATGTGTATATGTGATAAATATACATGTATATATATATATATGTATATATATATACATATATATATATGTTGGTAATAGAATTTATAGAATATTGTAAAAATATATATATATATATATATAATAAAGTATTAAGAATATGAAAAACTCAATTATCTAGGTGGCATCAAGCTGGTATAATTGTCAAAGACCAGATAGTGACTTTGTACTTGGATTGCAAGTTCATCTATACTGCTCCTCTCAACAGAAGTTCTGACTCTGCACTTGATTTTAAAGGTCGCATCTATCTGTTCAGCAATCCTGTTTCTCCTGATGTTTTGGAGGTTTTTCTTGATTTTTACTCAAAATATCTTTTTGAATCAATATTAGCTCATGAAATTTGGAGAAATTTTGATTAGATTGATAATTTTTATAAACAAATAAGTTGAAATAGTTTACTGTGTAGATTTACAGCACTGAATTGTATATTTTTTTCATTGTCAGGGTGACATCCAACAACTTGTCTTCATTCCTAATGACGGATCAGCATTCTCGACATGTGAATACACTCCAGAATGTACTATTACTTCTGATTACTATCAGGTAAAATGCTCCTCCGATATTTTTTCATCATTATCTACCCCTAACAATATTTTATTTGGTTGTTGCATGTTGCAACGTTTCTATGTAAATAATTTCAAAATTCTTATAGTTAAGTTTTATTTGATACCTATATTGAAAAAAAATAATTAACATTGATTATTCATTATTATTTATTTGTTGTATTCTTTAATGTTCTCTTGAAAGGCAGCTGATCCATACTCAAGTGCTCGCAGAAGAAACCTCAGAGTAGGTGAACCTGGCTATCAGGGCCTTCCGGGAGATAAGGTTAGTTGTGCTGGTGTATGTTATCAATCATTTCTTGTAAGTTGTTGTGTTCAGTTAATGTTATCAATCATTTTTTTGTGCATTGATGTGTTGAGTTTGTGTTATCAATGGTTTGTTGTGAGTTGTTTTATATCATATTTTTAATATTGCTTGTGATATTATTTTTCAGGGACCTCCAGGAAAGCCAGGAGCACCAGGTCTGCCTGGTCCAATTGGTGCACCTGGATCTGTCTTTGTCATTTCGGTTAGCCCAATTTTTTTTCAAATTTAATTTTATATTCTAAATTATTTTTACATAAATTTAATGGATTTTTCATTATTCAATTGAATTAGCTTGTAAAATGAAGTTTTTTTTCTCATTTGCTAGCCTGATTTTGCTTCAGACTCTAGAAGTTCATCTGGCCAATTGCAGTCCATGAGAAATTTGTTAGATCAACACTTGGTAAATGTTCCTTTTTTTATCTCATTCATTTTTATTTACAGCATACTAGATGAACTTTTAATTCTTTCAAAATAATTTTTTCAAAATTCACTTAAAAACGAGTCCAAGAATTTTTATTTTCAATAATTTTATTTCTTCAGTTGGCGCTAAAGGGAGTTGCTGGACCACAAGGATTCACTGGTGAAACTGGGCCAAAGGTTGAAACTCATTTTGACCATGTTTTAGTTATTGAACAAGATGTTAATATAACTTTACAATGGGTCTTTATCAATTTTTTGGTTCATTGTTTTTTATTAGAATTATAAAAATGAATATTTCTGTTCCTCCAGGGTATCATTGGACATTCAGGAGAGAAGGGAGATAGAGGGGAGAGGGGACCTATTGTGAGTAATGTGTCTTGTTTGTCCTTTAATGTTTTAGAAATTATTGTGTTAATTTTTAAACATTTGTTGGTTTATAATTTAATTCTGACAGAGTTAATAAAATAAGGATTTAAATGTGATTGGTTCTTGAGATGTTGGTTAAAAGTAAATGCTTCCAAGTGTTTCGTACTAAAAATTAGAGGTGAAAAGCAGTACTCAACATATGGTTTAATGGGACAAGGAGGAGTAGAGGTGCCCCTAGCTGAGGCAGAAAAAACTATGGATCTTGATATACTTTTAGACTTTAAGCTGATTTTCAACAATCATATTTTTCAGACTGTTAGAAAAGCAAACAGAATGGTTAGTTTGCTAAAATGTAATTTCAAAAATGCACCTATAGCAGCTTTTTTGCTTCTTTATAAATCTATGGTAAGGTCAATTCTGGAGTATGGTGTGGTTGCATGGTACTCATTTAGAAAATACCATATTCAGCACTTAAAAAGGGTTCCGAAACGAGCATCCAAAGTACCATTCCAATGCAGAGGATTATAATGCGAGGATAGGTGAAAGATTTTAGGGCGGTCTTCACTGGTTTACAGATGCAGTAGAGGAGACATAATATTAACTTATTATTTGCTTAATGGACTGCTGGATGTCAATGTTAAACCAGACTGGGCATCTACCATGGCAACAAGAAGAAATTGTATTAAGTTTATTAATTGGACTTGCAGAAAAGATGTCAAACAATACAACTTTACCAACTGTGAATGACTGGAATGGCCAACCTGAAGATGTAGTCAAATCAGTCAACATTACTAGCTTCAAGATAGTCTTAGATAAATTTTGGCACAGAGTAAATTTTACATATGGAAGTAAAGATGTCAAACCAAAAAATGTAAAGTTAAACTGAACATTTTCAACCAAATATTTTAATTATGGAATTATTTATTCTTAAAAACTGCTTTCATTGTGGTGGCAAGAGGCTTTGCCTGTGCTGCAAATTTATTCTATTCTTTTCTAAATGACAGGGTCTGATTGGACCAAGAGGTGCTCCAGGATCGCCAGGGCCTCTGGGACCCCCAGTATGTTTATTTTCTTTTTAGGCTTTTTGTCTTTACGTATAGAACATTATAATAAAATTGATCAGTTTATTTATTCAACATCTATTTATTACTTAATTTCAGTACTTAATTTCTCATATCACCTTAACTGACTAAAATATATTATTTTTCTTTAAATTTCACAAACATATTGTAAAATTTGTTATTGAGATATTCAAAACTATCATTCACATTTTGTTTTTCTTCCTTTCTCAAACGAATTTCACGATGCAATTTTTATTTCTTATTGTATAAAAAATGTTAAATATGAACAGTAATATTTTTTATTCCAGGGCAGAGCAGGTCGAGATGGAGTAAGAGGAATGCCTGGAGCTCCGGGTATTAAGGTAGGTACATTGCCTGCTTCTCTCACTTGAGCTTTTCATATCAATTAAACGTATTTGCTGCATGATGGCATGGTTAACATGTAATTATAATTTGTTAACCACCTGATTAAGTGATGAATATCCAAATTTGTCAACTTTGTCATTTAGGGAGCCTCAGGATTGGCTGGCGTGCAAGGACCCATTGGAGACAAAGGAGACAAGGTTGGTTTTTTGATTGTTAATCTTTCATGCTCTCTTCAATCATTTATTTTCACCCTCCTTGTTTCTTATCAACCGCGAAAATAATATTTTAAATTTAAGAGAGAACCGAAAATGTAAAAAAATGAAATTTAATTAGTTTTTATGTTGAAACAATTTTTAATTTTTTTTTTTCATTTGTAAAACTTTTTGTAGTAATTTTGAACATCACCATTTTATAGAGCAATAGTTAATTGCTATTTCTCTAACAGTATTCAATCAATCAAAAATGTCAGATATTTGAAAAGCATTATAAATAAATGATTACAGGGTGAGGCAGGTCAACCGGGGCCACAAGGTGATCATGGACTTGAAGGCGATCAGGTCAGTTGATTGTTGTTCTCTGTCTGTCTGTAGTCCATTCTTCACATCGATCATCTTTTCCCTACAAATTAGTTTTTTTTAATAATATTTTTAATGTTTTTCAAAATTTTGCAAAAAGTTTGAGTTTTTAAATATTTAAAAATTTCCAGGGAGAGCCCGGCCCTCCAGGCCCATCTGGATTGGAAGGTGAGCCTGTAAGTAACATATTCTTTTCATTCGTATCAACCGTCGTTTGTTCATTTTTGCAGTTTCCCAATTAAATCATTTTTTAGCTATTTGAAATGTATGACGATTAATTAATAAATTTTATTCTTTTTATCTGTTCATGCTTGGAAGAAATAAAAATGTTATATTCTGTCAAATTTGCATTTATGTCCTCTATAACGCACGAAATGTTGTGGCATTCATCAGGGTATTCGAGGATTTGATGGTCCAAGAGGCCAAGTTGGACCAGCCGGACCAGTTGTGAGTATATCTTATATGTCAATTACAAACTTTAAATTCATTTATTTTGAATGTTTTTAATTTTAAATATCAAATTGAATGGCTAAATTTTAATTATGTAAAATGTATTGATATGTATTGAATGAGTTAATAAAATTTTTAAAGGGTCTGCCAGGTAACGATGGAGCTCCTGGTCCAAAGGGAAACATTGTAAGTTTCATGAATGTTTTTAATTATTTTACATTCTGTTGAGTGTTCGTGGAGTTAAGCAAATGATTTTTTCAAAAAAATTTTCGTCATGATTGTGAAATTTGTTCACACTCATGTAATTTATGTTATTAAATTGTAATAATTTGTATATGACCTTCCACATTTTTTGTTAAACAGGGTAATGTAGGAGATTATGGAAGACCTGGAGCAGTTGGACAGCCAGGACAGCCCGTAAGATTACCCCTTCCATTATCTCACACTTTACTCCTCCTACTCATTAAGCTTCAATGTACTTCAAGTTGTTATATTTCATGTTCCACTATCTAGGGATCCCCTGGAGCTCCGGGACCGATCGGACCGCCAGGAGTGTCTGGAAGTCCAGGAAAGAATGGACTACCTGGTTTGCCTGGTCAAGAAGGTGCTTTGGTGAGCTGTCGTCATTTTATGAAATTAAATGCTTCTGTTGTCCGTCATAAAATAAACTGCATTAATGCATGGTCAAAAAATTTGCAGAGTTGTGTATTACTTTATTGTTGTTCTTTGTTTGCACTTAATAATTTCCAAATCAACATTCAGTAGTTGAACAATGTTTGAGCAAACATGAAAATTGTATAAGCCTTGAAATTATTAAGCAGAGTTTTTGCATAAAGTATGTTTCGTGTGTTGTATGATATTGCAAGCAAAGTAATCAATAGCATAAATAGTAAATGTGGCAAACATGGAACTTCATGCAGGCAGCTGTGTTTTTATTTAAACCGTTGAATTTAGTTATATTAACTAATTTGTTATCGTAATTTTCTTCAATTCATAAAGGGACCTCAAGGAAAAGCCGGTGAGCCAGGAGAGAAGGGAGACGCTGTAAGTTGTAATAATTTTTGCCTCCAAATAAATTATTCAAAATCTGTTGTCTGATCATTAAATGTGTGAAAATGTTTCAGGGTGGCATTGGAGCACCTGGTGAGATGGGAGTGCAGGGACCACAAGGAGCTAAGGTTCTTATTTCAATTTATTGTCGTTCAGGTAGTGTTCTTTGATTTAAGCTAACATGAATGGTACGACATGCATAAATAATGAATTGTACGACATGCATTCAGGGAGAAGCTGGATTGAGAGGACAGCAGGGAGAACCAGGAGACAGAGTAAGTAACTTTTACAAGTCTATTCAAATTTTAATTTCACTTCCCCCACTCAATTCAATGTAGATGTTAATACTTTACTATGGTTTGTTATCGTTTCAACACTTCCATCGTCATACCAATACGCTGTAGTGAACATGCGTAATTATATCAGTTTACATGTAAATGCTTTGATAATTTTGCTTTTAGGACACATTTGTTCATTGAATGGAACGATATTCATTGTTTAAACTTGCTAGAATTTATTGGCTGTAGCGTACGAAAAGTTTTTAAGTATCCTTCTAATTAGTTGTGGCAAAATGTTTCAATATGGTCGAATATTTTGTCAAAAGTATTTTAATTTAAATATGAAATGAATAGGGTCAGCCAGGTTTAGATGGACTGAAAGGTGAAGCTGGTCTACAGGGTGATAAAGGAGAGAAGGGAGATTCAGGACCGAGGGGAGAGGAGGGACCCGTTGGACTCAAGGTTTGTTTTTATCAGAACTCTTCTTTATTTTATGCAAATTATTTTCTATGTAGGAAAGTATCAGCTTTAAAAATATGAAAAGTAATGTGTACTGAATATTGTTTTAAATATCATTTTATTAGAATGTGTTTATTAAACTGCTTCAATTTGCTTTTCCCAAACTAGGGTGAGATAGGAGCAAGGGGCGATGTTGGTCCACCTGGCCCAAGAGGAGAAAAGGTTCACATTTTCTATTTTATTTCATTTGTTTCATTCAGATATATCACATTATATGATTATTTTATATGTATTTAAATGTCTTAATATTTTTTGACGATTTCATAAACAGGGTTTGGCCGGTAACGTTGGCTTCCCTGGCTACCCGGGTCAAACTGGAGAAAAGGTTTGTCAAATAACTTCTCACTATAACATCACTATCCTTTGCAGCTACTTATCTTAAATTAATTCACAGAATATAAATTGAAATTTTTAATAATTTTTTTTTAAATTTTCAACTATGTTAAACCTTTTAACTGCCGAATAAAACAGGGGCAACGTGGCATGAATGGAAAAGTAGGAAAGACGGGAAGCAAGGGATCAGCTGTAAGTTGTTGCAATTTTTTCTATCGACCTTGAGATATATTCTAAATCGCGTTTGGCATATTTTTTCATATTCAGGGAGCTCCGGGACCAGCAGGAGCAAGAGGTGCACAGGGAGCTAAAGTGGGTCATTTTAGAAATTCGTATTTTTTGGAAATAACTAATTTTTATCTATTATGTTACCATATTTTAGACGTGAAAGTCTTTGAATAAACTACTTAATCCATGATCTAATTAATAATGGATAACATGAGTGATTAATAATTAAAAACACCTCAGGGACCAGATGGACCAGCAGGCCGACCGGGTGTTATGGGGGCCCCTGGACCAAAAGGAGACTTGGGACCGATTGGACCAGTGGGTCTTCGTGGAGAAATTGGTCTCCCAGGAAATCCAGGACCCGTCGGTCACATCGGAGCACCTGGTGCAATCGTGAGTAAGAATTGAATATTTGAATGGGTGATGCAATCATGAGTAAGGAACGCACTTTTGCATGTATTAGTAGTAAAGAATGAACTCCTGAATATTTGCTATTACATGTGTTTTGTGTCTGCTGTCGCGACTTTAGTAGTAAGTTAGTAAGTTATGATTCAGATTTGATTGAATGTTAAATGGGATCATTTATGACTAGGCTGATTATAATTTTTTTGTTTTCCAGGGAAATCCAGGAAAAGATGGTCTTTCAGGATTTCCAGGAGAAAGAGGAGAGGCTGTGAGTTATATTTAAATTAGTGTTTAAATATTTAAATTAGTGTTGTGGAAGTGTAATTTATTTTTATTTACTGAGCGTTTACACAAAAATTTTTTTTTACTACATTTTCAGGGTCTGCCAGGAGCACCAGGTCTTCCAGGAGCTGTTGGACAACCAGGAAATCCAGTAAGTCGTAGACCATTCTCATCTAACATCATTCAACTATTACCTTATTAAAAATAATTGAACGTTTACTTCACAAATGGAGCCAAAGTGATCAAAAACAATCATCATTCTTATTTTCAGGGACCTTCAGGGCCTCAGGGAGGACCAGGAGAGAGAGGTGGAATTGGCGTGCCCGTAAGTTTTTTTCATTTTCTTACGCAAACATTTTTCACTATGTATATGTACGTGTTAAAACGATTCATTATGAAACGTTAGTTAACAAAAATTTTCTTTAGGGACCGGCAGGAGAAAAGGGACCAGCTGGAGAGCAAGGAAAAGAAGGACCTGCTGTATGTTTCACAATTTTGCTTATTTCAGTTTCATTGTTTATTTATTCTTTCTTTCTATAGTACATTTCTGATTTATCTCATTGGTAGATTTTATATTTTGAATTAAAATTAATATTAAAATCTTATTTTGAATTAAAATCTAGGGCTCTCCAGGTGTGCAGGGACCATCTGGTCCATTGGGACCCACGGGTCCAAGAGGGCATCCAGGAGAGGCGGGTTTACCTGGTCCAGCTGTAAGTTGAAAAAAAATTATCTCCTTCTTGAACGTTATGTGCTAGAAGTTATGTTTAATGTTCACAAAGTCTTTGCAACTTTGAATTATAATGATTGACTAATAAATTTGTTGCAATTGGATACAGGGTGCTGATGGAGCTCGTGGTGATCCTGGTCCTTCTGGATTGCCTGGAAGTCCTGTAAGTTCACACCTTTTTTCAGTTACATTCCTCCTTAGCTTTTGTTTCAATAAGTATAGAAATGAATCTAATGTTCTCAATGATAAATGATGATGGAGTTCATACTTTATTGAACTACTACGCAGGGTCCAAAAGGAGGATCTGGCAATCCAGGAGCCATCGGAGCAGCTGGTTCGCCTGTGAGTAGTTGATGAAAGTTACGACGGTGGCAGGCATTGTTGCTGCTGCTGCTGGTTGATAAGAATGAATGTTTGTTAAGGCTTGTTATGCAATTGTTTTGCGAGAAGTTTAGGTCGTTGTGAGGATGCTTTGTGCTTATTTTTATTGCCATTGTTTTTGTTATTATTATTATTATTGGTAGTAATAGTAGTAATGTTATCATTATTATTATTATTTACAACTAATACAAAACAAATTTTAAACAAACAAACAAGCCATCTAATTTTAAATGTTACATCACATACCCTTCATCTCTCAGCTTTCTCCTGTTCAACTAATACATTATCATTTCAATCATATTCGTATTGAAACCTCAATTGCATCCCAACTAACTAACTGGTAACCAACCAACTAACTAACTGACCAACCAACTAACTAACTGGTGACATGAACTTCATCCAGGGCCGACCAGGAGCTGCAGGACCTCACGGGCTTCCTGGACCCAAAGGAGCTCAGGTTAGATTATTTTCCCCATTGATTTGTTTTATCCTTCCACTACATTGTTCTGTATTGTCCAGTAACGAATCGCTATTTTTTTATTAATGTTCAGAGTCATTGCAAATAAGTTATGGTTTTTGTCATATTTTATCAATGAATGTTTTCTAATGGTCTATAAATTTGAGTTTTAATTTAAAGCCTCAAAATCACATTCAATCATAAGGTAACAATGTAGGCTATCAACTACACTTAGTTTGCAATATGATAATCAAAAGTTTCATTTAACACGGAACTTACTAGGATTTTTTTATAATTTTTTGAAAATGTTGTTTTCATCTTATTAGGTTTTCATTCAGAAAATCTTGTTTTTCAGTGGATAAGAATAACACCTGAAAATACTGACAATAATATTTTTGCTATAAATTTGATCCTATACTTACTTGTATTTGATTCCTCTAAATTGTTCATCAGGGTATCGTCGGTCCGGCTGGTGCTGAAGGCGAACAAGGAGAAAGAGGAAAAACAGTTAGTCGACGTCTTCGAGGCCTTTTTAAAATAAATTTAAAGATTTTAAGCTTCATTTTGTGACATGCGATAATTTTGTTTTGTCATATACATAGTATTTATTACATAAAAATTGTTGTTAAATTATAAAAATAGAATGTTACAAGGTTGTATTTTATGAAAGCTTACATTGAATGCTGTTTGTTTGTAGGGTGATGTTGGGCTGCCTGGTTCCGTTGGACTTCCAGGAGATGATGGAGAGAAGGTTTGCTCACAACTATTTTTCCATTTATTTATTTTCTTGTGTTGCATTCAGACATCTATTATAATAATAAAACTTTAAAGCTGATTTTAGCGCTTGATATCTATTGACCGACTTGATAATTTAAAAGATGATTATTGTGGGATAGTTAAATGCAGTTTATTCCTACACAACAAATTGGTACTTGACAGGGCGACATGGGTATGCAAGGAGAAAAGGGAAGTAAAGGAATTCCTGGAGAAGTTGTGAGTTTCGAATAATTCTTTCAACACTTGTATTTTGTGAAGTTAATTTAAGTTTTTTAACGTAGAAAGGTAAATAAAATCATCTGTCGTTTGTTGAACATACTTAATTGTCATAAAATTTGTTAGGGATCACCTGGACCTCATGGAAACGCAGGAGCTCCAGGACAGGCGGGGTCAATGGTCAGTTTCTCGTTTTCACAAATTTTTGGTCTACGTTTATAAAGAGAAGAATCAAATTTGTCATCTGAATGTTTTCGTTGTTCATAATTTCATTCTGAAACTCATAATTTCTATATTCGACTGCAGGGTCCAGCTGGCGAGCCGGGAGAGAAGGGATTTCAAGGTCTGCCCGGTGCTCAGGTTCTTCAAACATCTTTTTTCCCGTTATTTTGGTGTTGGTTAGCTGCGCTACCGCATTTTAGGCTTGCATGCAATATGTTTTGTTGAAAGATACATTAAGACAACAATTTAATATTTTATATTTTTGAAATAAAGATTTATGAGTTTTATTAATAGCATTGATAAAGAGACACCACGTTTTAGTTTTGGCTGGCATCATATGCAAAAATCAAGCCAGCTTTTTTCAGATTTGCTCTATGATTTAATATTAAGCACTAAAGCTGGTGACCCAATTCGGTCAGTGAAATCATCATAAATTAAATCTGCCCAGGGACCTGAAGGATCACGCGGACTTCCGGGTGCCATTGGAAATCCTGGAAAACCAGGATTGCCTGGAGCTGCTGGGGTCAAGGGAGAGATAGGAGACACTGGCCTCAAGGTAGGCAATTATTTTCTTCATTACTCATTTCATTGATCAAGATTATGATTTGTTTCAATTACTGCAATGATGTGTTGCTGTTGCTTATAATAAGGTTTATAATTTTAAAAACATAATAATACTTGTAGGGCCCACAAGGACCTGCAGGGCCCGCTGGTCCCCCAGGAGAGACTGGACTGCCTGTGAGTTGCTGCATCTCATCTCAATTCGTTCCATTCTATTTCTTCTTTTTTTTAATCCGTTTTTATCATTTTATCTCATCTCATTTTGTCTCAGTTCATTCCATATAATTTTGTTTCATTTCATTTTTTTTAATGTTTTGTTTTATCACATTTCATACCATCTCATCTCACATCTTCACTTCCAAGTTACTAAGAGTTAGGATATAAAAATAGTAGTTTACTATCATTGCTACTTGCAGGTTAAATAGCAGGATAAATAAATTTATTTCAAAAAATTTAGATGTAATATTTAAGGTTCATCGGCATTGTTTGCCATCGCGGTAACGTTCACGAGACTAAACATATCCTAATGAATTTCATTCGATAGATTTTTTCATTATTAAATTTTAGTTATTAGAACTGGTTTAAATTTAATAAAATTTAATGAAAAGGGTGGAAGAGGACCAACAGGATCCCTGGGTGCTGAAGGAAGACAAGGAGCCAAGGGAGAAAATGGTGTTGATGGGCCCACAGGTCCACCTGGAAAAGCTGGAAAACCAGTTAGTGTGCTATGCCTTTTTTCTAACCAAAATGATTTGTTGCTGAGTTGTATTTAACTGCTTGAACGACTTGTTAAGGTCCTATAGTATTGATTCAGCCAAGCTGATTATTATCTAGTTGTAATTTGATTAACTTTTTTGACAAAAGATCATAGTATTTTTTTTATTTCGGATCATTAAATTGTTTTAAAAATAAACTATTTTCACGCTTTTCACGTCTTTAGGGCTCTCCAGGTGCGGCAGGAACCAAAGGTGCCATGGGAAATCATGGAGCTCCAGGAAATGCTGGAAGTCCCGGAAAAGTTGGACCTACTGGACCAAAGGGATTTGCTGTAAGTTTTATAAAATTATTAAATTGTTTTTCAAATAAATAGCCAAATTGTTATTTTGTAGTAGTTGAGTGAAAATTGAATATCACAATACAATAACTTTTAAAACATTTATGGTGTTTATTGTAATGAAATTCATTAAATGAAATTTGTTGCTAGGGAAACATAGGATTTCAAGGCAATCCAGGCACTCCAGGAACTCCAGGAGCGAAAGTATGACATGTTGAATTATTGTTTCAAAATTGACTGTTAAGGATTCGTTGTTAACTCATTATGCCGTTTTGACTCATTATGTCGTGTTAAACACAGGGTGAAGCTGGTCCCAGAGGAAAAGAAGGAAAGATTGGAGACCTTGGAAGAGAAGTAACTTTTAAATTTATTTTTCTCAGTTTTTGCTTTTTTTTAAATTAAGTTATTTTTTTACTCATACACTAAAATATGAAAAACGAACTAGGGGCCCCAAGGACCACAGGGAGAATTGGGTCACGTTGGTAATCCAGGAAAGCAGGTTTGTCTTTTTTATTTTTTTACAAATTATTTTGTTATATAAACTATGCAGTTTCTCTAATATCAAATGATGCGCCCAATTACTTCTTTCTTAATAAAATTATTGAACAGATATATTTGAAGTTGTAACGAGTTTTTATTTTTTGTTTTTTTCTGTGTGCAGGGTCGCATTGGACCTCCAGGGCCTCCAGGAGAGCCTGGTCCCGCTGGAATCAAAGGTGAAAGAGGCATTTTTGGACCACAAGGAGAAAGAGGCCCATACGGACAAACTGTTTGTATTCGCATCATTGTTAAAAATATTTTTTTTAATTTTTTTTTAGCAAGTATAAGGAAAACAAATTATCATAAAGATTGTAAAAATTATTACAAGCAATGTGTGCATTTGGAATTTATTAAATTCAGGGCGCTCCAGGAAGAACTGGGTTGAGGGGACCTCGTGGAGCTCCGGGAAAATCTGTAAGTTATTCGTTCTATTTGAAATCTCTTTCATCACTCAATAATTTTCAAGTAGTAAACTACTGATTGTTAAAATTATAATCCTAATAATTAAAAGTGATTTTTCTTCATTTTGTATTGGATATTGTTTCAGAGTATGTTAGTAGAATTTGAGTTGAATTTGAAGTTTTTTGAACAACTTTACAGGGCGATGTCGGACCTGTTGGAGCCCCTGGACCAAATGGAAAGAGAGGAGCTGCTGTTAGTTTTTGAATTTTTACTTACCAAACAAACATTTACAAAATTTGTTACTCCAATTTTGTTTGAGTTGCAACATCTTCTCGTTTCTTCTTCTTTCATTCTTCTGTTGAGTATTGTCCTTCAACTAAGTACTGAGTACCATCTTTCTACTTAGGGGTGACATCATTCTATTGAATGGTGACATCTTTCTATTGAGTCCCACCTTCCTAGCGTCAATGGCTTCATATTACTGTTTTAATTCATTCAGGGTCCTGCTGGTCCCGCTGGTCCCAAAGGAGAGGCTGGACCAAAGGCTGAGAAGGTAGTCTGTTAATTCAATTTTAATCTTTTTATTTCTCTTTATAGCATTTGATTAAACTATTTTGATTTTATTCAAATCTTTCAAATGTTATTTTTCAAAAATCTGGTGCCTTGTCGTGCCATCTTAATTTTTTTTAGTGCTTCACAATTTTTTAATAACAATTCTTTATGTAACTCTTGACAAATAACGCAATTATTTTGTGTTGTGTTCATTGTGCAATTTGTCATGGATAAGACCATTTAATTAATTTTTTACGTCTATGTTTTACTGTTTCATTCACAATTAATTTTAGTTAACGGTTTTTTAACATTTCATAGAAAGTTTGCTTTCAAAGATTTTTGCTTAATTTTATGTTGTTGAATTTTGTAGGGTAGCAGAGGTGATCCTGGACAAGTTGGTCTGACAGGCGAGCAAGGATTGAAAGGTGAACGTGGTAAAATGGGAGTTCAGGGACCGCCAGGAGATAGAGGATACGCTGTTAGTACTGACTTATTCCTCGATTGCTCCTATTTGGTACCATTCAATCGAAATAACCAACAATTCTGTCTTCTATATGATCCCGATGGCTTTTATTTTGATAGACTTAACACATTCTACGTTTTAAAATGAGTGACGAAATGTGAACCTACTTTTGAAAATTATTGCCAGGGACCAGAAGGACCACGAGGACTTCCAGGACCAGAAGGTTCAGCAGGATCTCCAGTTAGTTTTTGTGACCGTTTAGTTAAACTTTTAAAATTCAAACAAATTATTTATATGGAACGATCTTTGTTGTTCATTAATTGAAACAATTTTTTTTCAGGGACCAGAAGGAAGTCGCGGATTGAAGGGTCACAAAGGTCAGCCTGGATCTCCCGGCGTGCCTGGTCCCCCTGTAAGAATTTCACACTTAAGACTGATTCTCGTATTTTTCATTCTACGCAGTCAGTCATTGCACTCATTTGATCTGTTTAACTATGCCTCAAAGTTGTTTATAAAATTTTGAAAGGGTCCACCGGGAAGACCCGGAGCCAAATTCAACGAGGAGGAACTTGTTAACAGAAGAAGCAAAAGGTCGGTCAGAAGTAAAGATATGCACGCCGATAAACCGAGAAACACATGGATCCAGAAAATTATAAGTGAAAACAACCATGAGAAGGTTGTTGAGAAAATCTTCGGTGAGTTAGATAATCTAAAAAAAGAAATGTCGACAATTTTAGCACCGATTGGTAGCAAGGAAGCACCAGCTCTTACTTGCAGAGACATCCATCTTGAATTCCCAACTCTCCAGAGCGGTCAGTTTTTTTCATATTTTAATTTGTTTATTGCTGTCTTGAAGTATGTTCGTTCACTTCAATTTTTAATATATTTTTGAATATAACAACAGGCTGGTATTGGATAGATCCAAATCAAGGAGTCATTTCAGACGCCATCAGAGTCTGGTGTGACTTCTCGGGAAGTGAAGTTCAAACTTGCCTCCACCCTGATAAAGATACTTCATCAGTTAGAAGATTCTCTCAATTTTTTGTTTTTAACTTTTTAAACTTAGTAACTGCGATTTTAAAACGTTGACTTTATTGCCTTAAATTGTGGATAACATATTCAATGTTTTCTCTAATGAAGGTGCGCAGAAAATCATGGAGTGAAGTTTCGTCCGGAAGGTTCAGTCACCTTGAAAATGGTTTCATGGTACGATTTAATTGAATGTTTAATTTTAATTTTTTAGTTATTTCAGTATTTTTTTACTTTTATGAAAAGAGTTTTCATGATGAATTTATAATTTTTTCTTGTTCAAAGATCAAGTATGTTGAGAACGATGCTCAACTTCAGTTTTTGCGGTTGCTGCACGAGAAATCATCCCAGCAGTTTACATATTTGTGCAAAAACTCCATTGCCTGGTACAGTGAGGAAGCCAAGAACAAAAACAAAGCTATCTCATTCATCGGCGCTGATGATTCGATCATCAAAACCGATAAAATGAGAGACAGTGCCGTCGTCGATGGATGCAAGGTATTTATTTATTCATCATTTATTCATCATTTTTTATAATTCTCCTTTCAAAAATGTATCACTTGTGAAAATCCGTCAAAATTTACAGGTATAATATATTAACTATTCCTTTGCAGAATGGTTCAACTGGATCAACAGTTTTCACTATCAGGAGCCACAGGCTTCAGCAAATACCCATTGTTGATTTCAAACCGACCGATTACTCCAGGTCTGGACAAAAATTTGGTTTTGAAGTTGGACCTGTTTGTTTCAGTTAAATTAAATCTATCATACTTAACTAGTTAATAATGTGAGCCTTGGTTGAAATTGTTAGAGACTGGTCAAAGCGGCTATGAATGTGCTTGAATATGCTTAGAATTCATTTTATTTCACGGAGCTAAAGTTTTGATATAATTAATGTTTGGGGTTTTTTAAATGACAGAAATTCTTCTATCTTTAACAAAAATAAATGTTATGTTGTCACGTGGTTTAATAAAAGATCAATTAAACGTTTTTGACACATCAGTGCGAATTTATAAACGTCAGTAGTCTGGCATTGTGTTTAAATTAAATGCCATCTTAATATTTTGGTAAAATTAGTTTGATCGTCACTCGATTTTTTTTGTACATCACGCTTCGTTCAACCACACGGCAGTAGTTGAGTCAACATTTACTAGGAGGAAATTTTTGTTCTGCCGGTTATATGCTTGAGTGCCTATGTAAATGCATAAGTGTAAAGATGTGTTCGTTAAATGCAGAAGAGGCGTTGCTGAGCGTTATGAAAATAGAATTGAAACGCGTTACACGTATATGCAAAATTTTCATCCTTCTGAAAATTGTGAGCGTATTAAATTTTTTAATGTTTCATTATAAAGTTTTATACAGCAACTAAAATTAAAAATGTCTAAGCTAAAAAGTATTTCAATTTAAATGCGAAAACTGACGACAGATACAAAGAGCAATCTAAACATCGGCATCGAGAAAGGATTTGTTTTCTTGAACGTTTCGAATACCTCAGTAACTGGTTATTCACTTGTACCATCCCACCTGGCTGCTGTCTTTGTTATATTCAATCAAACAACCAATCAAATATATTTTTAAAGCTTACATTTCACTATAAATTGTTTCTAACTAGTTAAATAATTGTAATAAAATTATGAGCAATAAAAGTGCAAATTATGTAAGAAAATAAAATAAATAAATATATACATGTACGTTCCATGAAATTTGTGAACAGATTATCAAACGCACAATCGTGCCGTGTAAAATGGTGGGCAGAGATTTGTTTAAAAACTGAAAATATGTAAAAAGTATATAGATTTTATTGGTGTCGTTGGATCTTTATTCACTTAAATTACTTTTATTTTTAGTATGATTGAAATTTTTCCTCCATTAAACAACACACGAATTATGATCTTACTGTCATAATTTACAATTTATCAAAACCTTGCAATGAATTACACGTTGGGGCTGGGAGAAATACTTGACTGAAGTTTGAACTGGAGTCCTTTGCTTCAGCTTCAGTGAATCGTATTTATTCATTGTCTTCGACGATCTCCCGATTGCATGCTGATTGAAAGAAACTCACTGCATCAATCATGATGAATGTGTAGCGTCAATGCTGCTCTCTCTTCGTCGTTAAACAGATCAGCACGCATCACAGAAATTTGCTTCTCTGGTGCTTTATTTTTCGCTTGATTTTTTTGCACAGAATTGTTACCACCCACGACGATAGGAAGAAGAATAAATCACTAAAAAAGGTATTTTATTCCTAAAAGTATGTTAAAAAATGTTTAATATTTTTTCTCTGTCGTAATCTAGTGAGTATGCATCACCGCATTCCCTCCCTCCCACCCACATGGATCCGCCCATGAAATTTGAATTTCTTTACGGATAAAATATTTTTTTAAATGTGATATACTGATAACTGGTATTCTATGTATATGGATAATTCATGGATATATATTCATGAGATAATTCTATCAGAATCACCATATTTTGGGATTTTTTATCACTTGTGTCCCAACCACTGAACTCAGAACTATATACATAAATCATTCGTCACTAAACTATATATATATAATTTAGTAATCTAAACTTAACCTTAATTATTATTAATTTTTTGCAATAAGATCATTGATCATGTACATAGAATAAGATTTACAATTATCTTCAAAATAATTCGGCTCATCTCTTGTTTTTCTTTTAGTCAAAAGTTGATTTTAGTTCAAATTTGTAACACGGAGCCAAAGTTAATTTTTTAAATTTTGTGGCCGAAGTTTAACTTGGAACGCTGGCATGGATGTGGTAGAGTCGCAGAAGGTTTATAAAAGTTACAAGGATGTTTTTCCCGAAAGTCGTAAAGATGGTGGGCTTGTTTTTTTCTTCAAAAAATAAAATGAAAATGAAAAGTAACACAGATAAATTTTAATTTAATAATAAAAAAATAAAATAAAATTTAAAAAATGTAAAAAATTAATCTTAAAAAAAAGATGATGAATAAATTGAAAATAGTAAAAAGAATGAGTAATGATTATCATTATTAATTATCACATTTCATTTATATTATGATTTAATTTATTAATTGCCATTGTATAATTTAGTTAGGGCCTAACTTAGTTAGGCCTTAGTAGGGTTAGATTAATAATAATTATTAATTGGCTGGCTCACAGTTGGCTGACTTGCATGCCGATTATAATGTATGTGAATACATCATAATGCGAAACAATTTTTTTTAGTTTAATCAAAACAAATTGTTATAATATAATTGAATATCATATTTATTTGATCAAAAATTATGATAAAGTAATGCGGTCCATCGAGACATTATCACAAAATATTGTGGCTGACATGAGATGTTTATTAACATATGGAATATTAGGCTGATTTCTCATGAAAACAATTTTTCTTAATTTTATCAACAATATTTATTATAATATAATTGAATAATTATTCATAATATGTATTAAAATAATGCGGTACATTGCAACAATATAATAAAATATGGTGGCTGACTTGAGATGTTTATTAACGTGCGTGGTATTTGGCTTACTTTTCACAGAAACACAATTTTCTTTAATTTAATCTAAACAATATGTAATAATGTGAGTGAAAAGACTTTCATCACAAGACAACTCAAACATATTAATACTCATTAAAACTTTATCAATCACAGAACTAGTTTTTATTTATCGATCACATCACTAACTCACTAAGTCATCATCTAGTTTATTAATTTGTGTTTTTATGCCACTACTTCATTTTATATTTTATTGTCCATTTCTTTTCATTTATTTATTTCATTATTATTATTTATTTTATTCTATTTTATTTTATTTTTCATGTTTTAACATTTTTCTTTCTCTGTTTTTGTATTTATTTACTTACTTATTTGTTTAATTTTGTACTACTGCCTTGCATGCTTTAACAGTTTCTGCATCTGTCAGATCCTGATTTTTAAAGAATAATAAAAAAAATTAGCTTTTTTATGTATTCAATCTAATATAAATTAAAAATTAATAATTTTATATATTCATAATATTATTCAGGAATGGTTTTTAATTTAAAGTTCTTTTTAAAATATCCCAATTTAAAAAAATATATAAAAAAAAAACGTTGGCCAACTGTACATTATTACCAAGTTGTTCACTAATTCACTATGATTAAATGTGCACCAGGATTCACAGGAGACCTACCTAAAGAGCTGCTTGAAGCAGTCCCAATTAAATTTTTGTGACCCACTTAATGAGTAATCTGCTACCATCAGAATGTAGCAATTGCCTTTGTCCATTTCGGGAAAGGGTCCCACAATGTCGATTGCTATTCTTTTAAACGGTACGCCCACATTGTAGGCTTGCATAGGTCCACGAATTTCGACACCATTTTTCTACGTCCTCCCGAGCGTACAGCCAATAACATTTTTCTTGCACTTTAACCAGTGTCTTGTTAACGCCAAGATGTTCACCTGATGATCCCCCGTGCATTTCTTCGAGAATTTTGGTTGTCTTGGCTCTGGGTAAAACTATTTGCATAAGATGTCTTGACCCGTCCGCTGATTCCCATCTTCTTTTAAGAAGCCCTTCTATATGCAATGAATCCCATTGAGCCCAATATCCTTTCACTGTCGCGCTGTTATTGGATACGTCTTGCCAATTTGGTTTTTGACCTGATTTTTTCCACAAGATGAGATGTTGTAAATCTTCATCAGTAGCTAGGGCGCTAGCGAGTTCTGGTGGAGTCCACCCTTTGTCAGCTGTTACTTTGATCATCTGCACGTTCTCCTGTTGTATCTTCTCCTTTAGTCGACAACAATTTTTACATCCCGGTGAGCAAGGTCGGCGAGAGAAAGCATCGGCATTGTTATGAGTAGTTCCTTTGTTGAAGATTCTATGTAAAAAAAGACAAAAAGGTCATTAGCATTGTGAATTTTTGCTGCGCGGCAGAAACTTTTTTCTGTTCGAATACCAGCAAACGTCGCCGCCAGCCTAGGCAGTGTCGCTTTTGGCCGCGACTCGCCTCCTCACAAAGGTTTATCTCCGGGTCAGAAAAGTGTTTTTGCGCCCTGCTTGCCAGTCGATCAATCCGGTCTTATTCATTGCTAACAAGTCTTCCTCATACATGTTTTATATGTTGAACAAGTCAAACAAAAGCTAACTGATATAAATTTATTACAAACAAGAACGAAAATAAACTTACTCTACAAACTAAATGTTTCCAAAATGTTCCAAACTAAATAATAAACTAAATTAAAACAGCAACAGAACACAGTAATTAAATTCAGAAAAATAAACCCGCAGAACAATATCACCAATTACCCAAATGACCAATACCTAACACGCCAGGGACCGAACTACTTCCAAAAACTACACCAAACACTCTACTAAAAACTAACTCGAAAACTAACTTT
Organism: Helobdella robusta; assembly: GCF_000326865.2. Taxonomy (NCBI): domain Eukaryota; kingdom Metazoa; phylum Annelida; class Clitellata; order Rhynchobdellida; family Glossiphoniidae; genus Helobdella; species Helobdella robusta. Next base: position 3,054,153 of record NW_008703664.1, on the reverse strand, counting down.
GAAAAACTAACCGAAAAACTGCCTAAAAAACAATTGTCTAAAATGCTTATTATTAATTCACACAAGCAACCATTCACTCTCAAATATACTCACTTTACTCTCGCCATACTATTCACATAAAACCCATTCACATAACATTCCACCAGTATGCATACAAAACCAGTTTATACAACGTTTTACCAGCATGCATACCAGACAAACATTAACAAGCGCGCCAAACCAACCAACACACGCACATGAAACATTCATTCATAAACGCGCGCCGAAAAACATCACAACGTGAAATTTTTAAAACCATCCTCCACGCAAAAAAAGGAATTGGCGAAAAAAGTCATCACTCTAGAATTTTTAAAATCATCCTCCCCTATTGCAATTTATTTTTTTATCTCTTATGTTAAGTGTTGAAAAGTGGTCAAAAAATGAATGAATGAATTTTTGTTAATAACTTTCATTGTACTTTTATGATACAATTTTATAAAAGAAAATTTTTGTTTTGTTTCAGAAATAATGATCGCTTTAAACGAACTGAAACATTACATAAAAATATTGAAATGTTCAAAATCACACAAAAGCTCAAGAATTATCTCCGATAAGATGATTGAAGAACTAAAAAATAAAAGTTTAGGTTAGTTTGATAATTTTAAAATTTTGTTTTATTCTGTTTTTTGCGATAAATCAAAAAAATTAATCAGAATATGAAAAACAACTGATTTCAACTGAGCAAAAGTGTCGTGAACTAGAACATCGAATTGGTGATCTGAACCACATGAAACCACCAAACTCAGCCACTTCTCAGAAAAGAGATGTCATTTATAAAGATTGTGGATTCAATAATATAAGTAAAACTGATTTGGATAATCTCAAATTAACTCTCGCCCACAACATTGCCAAGGTAATTAGAAATGATATAAAAACACTTTTTGCCATGTTGTTAAAACTAATTTATTTCTTGAAAACAAAATTCATATTCATTTGTTATTCAATCAGGTTTGACTATGCAGTGATGTTGCCAGTAAGAAATTAAAATTTCAGAAGCATAAATTTGAATAAAGATATATAAAAATTTAAGTAAGAATAGTAGTGAAAAAAACAAAATATAGAAAGTAAATTGGTAAGAAGAAAACAAGAGTGAATTGAAAACTGTTTAGTGGAGGAAGTTTTGAACAATAAGATGACAAGAGATGGCTGAGAATGAAAATATTTAGAACAGAATAGACTCACATGGCATTTTATTAATTTGAGGCGTCATACATTTAATTAATTTTACTGTTGTGAACACGTACAACATTTGGTTGAGTTAATAGATACGAAGTTCCTTGTCACTATGTCCCTGACTTGCCTTGGTAAGGCGCGGCAGCCCTCTGCTGAGTTCACTTACTTGTGGATGCAAACATCGGGTTTTTGAAGGTTATTTATAGCCGCTTCGACATCCATATACTGAACACTTGTAAACCATTTTCAACAACCACAAATTTAAAAACCGAATACATACTAACTAACCGAATAGATTACATGTTGATAATCCGAAAATAATATTGAAATATTTTAATTCATTATTTAATAAAATATATCATGTAAAAACTTTGTAAATTATTTAAAAATTCAATAAAAAATTGTTAAATATATTTATGATTAAATTAAATGAGCTATAACATACATGTTCAAATAACTACAAAACGTGTTCGTTGAACTTGCCTACTAGACTTAAGCTGCTACATGATTTTATTAAGCCTGCTAAAGGACAGAACATCAAAATAAATGTGCATTCAGGTAGTGTTCAGGTACGTTCATGTGTAAATATGTCAAGTTAGTAAACCAATCATAAACCAATTTAGTCTCAGCTGCAACGCAGATATGATGATGAACCACATGCTTTTTTGGCTCCTGTATTCTTTTTTATTTGCTGATATAAAATTTGACTTGGTATGGTTTGGATCTGAGATCTGCCCTGGCTAGTTTAAATGATGCAAGCAAGCTGTGCTTTTCTCTATAAAACAACAACACACGTTTAGACGGCATTTTCCCCGAGATCGGAGGTTGCCGTTTGGCTACCTATGATGAAACCGAAATACCCCTCGACGCCATCCACATCTGTCACTCGCCTCAGTATCACGCAACTCCGCTTTCACCCTGTCCTTCTCGACCTGCTCTCTCCATCCCAATCGCGGACGACCCCTTCCTACCACTCCGTCAACCTCGAACTCCAACGCTCGCCTAATCCCGACCCTTTCATCCCTTCTCAACACATGTCCATACCACCGCAATCTCGATCTCCTTATCAATGTCACAATGTCCTCATTCAGTCCCATCATTGACATCAGCTCTGTACTACTCCTCTTATCCTTCACTTTAACCCCCACACATCATCCTCACCATAGCTCTTTCAGCCCTCTGCAGTACACTTTCCTCCTCTCTCCTCAACACCCAAGTTTCACCACCATATACCATCGCTGCTCTCACACATGCTTTATATACCCTCCCTTTCATCTTCACTGACCATTTCTTTCCACACAATACCCCACCCAGTTCCCTAAATTTCATCCATCCCACACGAACTCTAGCCGTAACTGCGCTCAAACATCCTCCATCCGCATTCAGCTTATCCCCTAAGTAAACAAAGCTTTCCACTCTTTCAATACCACCACTCAACCCCGTCCTTGCGTCCGTCCTATTAATCACACCATGAACACATTTCTTAAATTTGAACGTGCCTTCCACCTTTTTCAGTGCCCCCCTCAAACCACTACATCTCTTATGCACCCATTTCTGACATCCTATACACAACACCGAGTTAGCCTTCACTCTCCTGTCACATACCCCACAGGGGTCTATTTTACTTATCACTCGCTCCCCACCTTCCCCACTCACCATTACCTTCGTCTTACCAATATTAACTTTTAACCCTTTCTTTTCAATAACACTTTTCCATCTGTCAAATTTTAACTGCAATTCTTCCATGCTATCAGCCATCAAGACTAAATCATCTGCATACAAAATCTCAAATAACAACCCCTCCATTATGTTTCCACACACAACATCCATCACAATTGCAAACAGAAACGGTGATAACACTGATCCTTGATGCACTCCTACCTTAACACTAAAAGCGTCCGACATCACCCTTCCAACCCTCACCTTTGTCTTTGCCCCTTCATACAGCTGCATCACAGCTTTAACAAGTCTCTCATTCACTCCTTTCTTCCTCAACGCCCATTCAATGACCTTCCTCGGTACTTGATCAAAAGCCTTTTCTAGATCCACAAAACACATGTACAATCTTTGTTTCTTCTTTCTATAATTCTCCTGCAACATTCTCACCATGAACAACGCATCCACCGTTCCCCTACCAGGCATAAACCCACACTGCATTTCATTAACTGTCACCATACTTCTCAACCTCCTCTCAAGCACCCTCTCCACTACCTTCATTCCGTGCTCTAGTAATTTCACACCCCTATATGACCCACAATCTCTCACATCTCCTTTGCCCTTATACAACGGCACCAACACACTGTGTCGCCAATCCTCAGGTATACCTTCATCATCAAACATATTGTTAGCAATTCTCATCATAACTTCAATTCCTATCACCCCACTCGCTTTTATATGTTCTGCCGCCACTTCCGAAACCCCTGTCGCCTTACCTAGTTTCATTTCTCTGCTTTCTCTACTTCCTCCATCGTCACCTTCTCTATAGGTCCGTGTGTGACCGCGGATTCCACATCTCCATCCCACTCATTCTCTTCATTCATCAACCTTTCCATATAAGCTTTCCACACCTGAGCTTTTTCCTCCTCATCTATGCACAACTTGCCAGATCCATCCCTTTCTCTATAAAATCGTATTTAAATTTTTTGCCAACCATAGGATGATGGCTAGAGATTTCTCATAATGACCACATAACTTAAATATGTCTAATATAATTATATGAGGCTTTTAAATAATTTTAAGGAAAATAATTATTTAGAGAAAAAAAAATTTTTAAACAGAAAAAAATACTTGAACTTGAAGAGAAATTAAAGGATGATTCAAACCGTGATGATACAATTTCAAATGATATTTATTTGAATAAAACTATTAAAAGCAAGGTTATTTTTTTCATTTAAATATAAATTTATTCAATATTTTAATAATATTTTGTAATTTATGAAGAAAATCAAAAGAAAAACAACGAGAAAGCGTAACGAAATAGTTGATATGATGAACAATGGTAATGGTTATAATGACGACGTGGAGTATGTAAGTCATTCAGTGGTTCGTGATAAACCACATGATCCGAACGTCAAAATTAAAAATTCCAGCAACGAGTACAAGCTCGACTTCACTGAGATACCTTTTATAGCTGGAAAAGTCTGTGTATTACTATGTTATCTGCTTTACTTTTGCTAATTTTCCCACTAATTGTCTTTGATTTTTACTCAATGTATATTAGTATATTAGGTTGAACGGAAGTTCCTTTCAAAAATATTATTAAACTTTCTAGATTTAAACCGCTCATCTCATTTTTATCTGGCCCGGTCAATTTAATAACTTTGACCTTGAATTTTAGCTAGAACTTGTTAATTTAATTTTGTTTTCTATTTGTTACTTGTTGATCATTTCAAATGGCTTTTGGTTACTCACAAACTTTTTTCACTCTATAAATATTTAATATGTGCTGTGAATGAGCCAGGTTTTGTTTAATAATTTTCAGTCGACTGGCAAAAGTCATTCTCTTACGACTAACTTTCAAGAAGTTTTATCATTGATGAAGTTCAATAATTTAAAAATTTGCGGTAAAACCATCAACACATCGTGCCATAGAAGCTGTGACTGTTATAAAAATAACACCAACTCTCCTCCAAACTCTTCCATTCATCAATCCTGTCACTACAAATTTCCGGTTAGATCATCATTACGAATTCCCAACGCTCATGTTAATGTTCCCAATGACACTCAGGCTTTGGATGAGGAATTTTCATCAACTGTCCTTGTATCCCAACTCACTAGTGAAATCATGCATTTGAAATTGTTAGTGAACGGTTGTATGATGTAGTAATAAACTTTCATTGAATGAGCATTCCGACGATGTACAGTCAGCTCATCCTTTGCACACCAAATTGTCTCAATGGCTGTTACAGACTCATTAACTCTACTAATTATCTGCAATAGTTAAACGTTATAGAATTGTACTTCGTAAGCAGTTTTATTTAAATTTGTTATATTAAATATTTGAAGGAAACGCAACAAACTGGTCCAACTCATCTGGGTTGCATCGTCAAGTGAAGCTTCCAAGAAAGATGCTGAACTACAAATTACACATATTGAAAAGGAGATAGATGATAAGTACAATCAAATCTTGCAAATTCAAACACAGGTTTGTCAAAATTTGTCATTGTCATTAATTTATAAACAAAGTGTTCAACATCTCCAATCTTTTTTATTATGACATACTTCTCATAATCTTCTTCTACGTGGTTTATCTCAACTTGTCATTTGCTTAACTGTTCTAATTAACATCTTCATTTGTGATTTCAAATTGACTCAATACTTTTAACTTTCTAGATTTTTGTTTTAATTTTAACTCATAATGTTTTGTTTTTATCTTTGCAATCTAAAACACCCTAATATTTTTTTAAATGTACTCTTGGCAGAAAAATGTATTATTTTGTGAAAGTATCAAGATGCTCTATAGTTTCGGTTTTGTTTAAGTCATCACTTCGTCATTCTCACCTATTCCACAGTTTGTTCTTATTGTAGCTAATTGCAACGTATTTTAAACTGAGTTTTTATGCGCCAAGTACAGAATCATTAACTTGATTTTTTGGAGCCAAAATACCTCACTATCATTATGTCGATTTGTTATCTCATGGCTATTTATGTTTTTTGTATATTACAACTGCCTGCGCAGAATTATTTTAACTATGCAGGAAAGTTGACTTAGCATAGTAACTTGCAGAATTCAAATAGGAGACAAAAACTGAGCTGTGGTATGTTGAAAAAGGAACTCTATAAAGTTAAATAATGTGCAGTCTGTTAGTCACATTGTTTTTATTAGGCTCTTAAGTGGTATGCTTATTAACGTTTAAATCAGTGCTTCTCAAAGTTGTGGTCCGCGGTCAGGTTGGCGTTTGGCGGTCCGCGACGTTCCTGTTAAATTCGTTGCCGGTTCGCGGAACCAAAAAGTTTTAGGAGCGCTGGTTTAAATAGTTTCCTGTATTTATCAGGGTTGTTAACGCTACTCACTATCGCTATTTAAATGATAAAGTAGCATCAAAATCACTACTGCAACATTTTGTCGAACTATTACATAAAAAGTGTTGTAGAAATATTTTTCACTTAATTCATTTTGATTGAAATCTTCAACTTTATTGTTAGTGCGCTAAAAATTAAATCGATTAATTAAAATATTTGCAATTTTACGACAAAAAAATAAAATATTTTTAGACTAATGATTTTAATATCAAGTTGAAATTTTTATGTCTTTTGCTGAAAGAAAAAACAGTTTTCGTCAAAAGAGAAAACTTATTCGTCGCACGTCTTAATGTACATTTTAACCTTGACATATATCATGCATCTTCATTCGATCGTAAATTCAATGCTAATCGACGCCTTTCTTTCACAAGATGGATCCTGGTCGAACCAGTCCTCGATGCAGTGCAGGTGAAAGTTGTGACTGCAAAAAGATTTTTCCTTAAAATGTTTATGACAGTAATGGTACTTTACTTCGAAATATGGCAGCTTGTACTAACGATAGATAAAAATATGCAGATTATATAAATCGCGATACTGAACTTTGACTGTGTAATGCTGCTTATAGTGGCGAGTTAATTTTCGAAGATGGCGACTATGTTTGAATGAATAATATTTGTCGTGCCCCTTTCTAAGTACATATACCGTATTGTTGGTTGTCGGTGGTGTTTGGAACTTACCCTAAAATCACTTGACACAAATTCTGCAACAAATTCTGTTTTTTCTCGCTTGAAAATTCACTGAAGGCTCGCTCATTTTCAACAGCTTCTTCATGCATCCTGCATTGCGTGAATGTTTTGTAATCTTGCTGGTAACATTGCCAACAAGAACTTCAATATACTTTACTTCATTTTCAACAGTTTCTTCACACATCATGCTTGGCAAGAATATTTCATGATCTTGTAAATAAGATGAAAATATCCCAGAACAGCCTCAATATCATCTACTCTACATCACGATAAGATATTTAAATTAAACTTTTCAAAAGTCATGACCAACTGTGAATATTCGTCTTGTGAGGAAACTTCGTTTCTATATATCACCACAGTGTGCTATTAATGCTTGCTTTGCGCGTTACTTCAAAGTTGTTAATTGCCAAAAAAATATTTATTTTAAACAGGGAAGTCACAAAATTCCAACTAAATCTGCCACAATTAGACGTGAGCCAGGTAGTTTCAAGCTGGAAATTACGGATACAATTCCTGTGGCTAGCAACAAGGCAGACAAGTTTTTACATCCCAATGTCGCAAGGCCAAAAAACACAGATCTGTTGAAAAATCTTAAATGTATTCAGAACTCGTTGAGAAACAACAAATATCTCTGATAGATTTACTACTTGTTATCTTCCATCTTTTCTCTATATTGCAGCTTTTTAAAGTATTATCTTAAGCAATTGAATTTTCATTTCTTTCCTTTCACTTAGTGACTATTATTAATTTTAAGTTAACTATTGTTGAATATTTCCGCATCTTTCAACAATACTTTTTAAAATTTATCTTCATGATATTTAGTTCGTTTTTAAATCCCCATTATTAATTATTAACGAACGATTTTATGTAACGTAGTTTTCTTTTTTATTTTTATTTTGTAACTTCTGTCACTTGTGATCATTATTTATTTAAACCTTACTTTCAACTACAAATATTTGTACATTATAAAAAAAATTGAATTTTTATTTTTATCAAAACATTTAATGATTTACATTTGCAATTTGTTTCATCTTTTTCTTCATGAGTCTTCACTATGCGTCGTGTTTTCCATATTCAAAGGTCGGAGCTTTAAACAACAATATCAAATTTTCTCCTCGATTCGGTTTGTAGTTTCTGGGTGCTTGGTGCCATCGTTGAGCAAATTAACGATCCGCCCTGGCTATGAAATAGAAATCTGACCTATTTAATGGCCGAAAATTCTTTTTTACCATTGTAATAAGGGTTTTGTCGTTATCGTATGGTTGAACAAAAACTAGGTTTTCATGTTTAGTTTTATTACAATTCAATTTCATTCTGTTTTCTGATAGTTCCATCGCTCTTATTGAATCATCTGATACGAAATTTTAAAATTACATTTATTACCTAAAACGGAAATGCACAGTGCTGTGTTAACTACTCAAAAAATGTAGTTAACTACCATAATTAACTACTTGGTTTAAAAAATAGTTAATAACTATTTCTCAACTATTTTTACTTACAGTAGTTATTAACTTCTACCTAGTAGTTAACTACTAGCTAACTACTTTTAAACATTTTCATTCACCAGATTAATTTGCGAAATGTTTTTATAAAATTAAATGAACAGTTATTCACATGCCCAACGCGTTTGTTGCCTATATTTTTAAATTTAAATACGAGTTAAGCAGTATAGAGCTAGATTCAAGTCATTCATTTTGTTTCACAGAAATGAAGTGTTCCGGGTGCCTCTGACGCTATGCATAGGGCGCTCATAAATGACATTATTATTATTATTAATACAAAATTATCCAAAACGAAGTAGAATTTATAATGTGACAATATATTTCTTGTTCTTTTGACGTGTGTGTATCCCAGTTTATGGTTTTGAATTTTCATTAGCCTATTAGGTACATCATACGTTCAGCTGTGTTGCTGGAAACTGACACAAAATTGTTTTCACATTTAACTCTATCGAAAATTATGATAGTTTTAACGTTTAAACCTAAAGAATATAAAGTTCTTACGTGAGACAAAATAATCATTTCAACTGGAATGTTTCAAGGCTAAACCGAATACGGTGGCAGAAAAAACTAACATTATCAACTGGTTCAATCATTGATCATAAGTACGGTATGTAAAATATATATGAACTTTCAATGATAACTATAGGGATGATATATTGAAAAAAAAGCGATAAGAAACATGCAAATACTATTAATAATTTTATTAACAATGGCAGTGTGATAATATGATATATAATAATAAGGTACTATTGTCAATAACTCAGAATCGTTTTTTGATTAATTTTTCTAGTTTCTTTATCCTGCCGCTCTCGTGATCTACATTGGATAACAATTGTTTTCGTTTGTCTGCCTCCGATGTCGTGGCTGACGTTGCTGTCGTTAAAAGAGGAGCTTTCGATCTGTATGTGTCCATGACCACGTTTTGATCAGTTCTTTTCAGCCCCTATTTATAATTAAGTTGTCCAACGTTACGGTAGAATTTAATTAGGCAATCTATAGTTACAAAGGTTTAATCTGGAACAATAGGCATTTACTAGTTATTTCATCTTAGGTTATAATTATATTTAAAAGAAAAACCTTCATGTCGAGAATTTTCTGAAGTTCGGTGGTGTCACTTTCGGGCAGTAGTTTTATGTAGTTGTCCACAAATGCATTTAAAGGTTCATATGGAGACATAACCACCTAACGAGAGATTATTTTACTGTGACTATGTTTTTGCAATTAACGTTCTTACTTTAACTTGTCGAATTAATTGAATTATTTGAAAGTTATTGAGTTGGTAAAACCTTAAAATTGAAAATTACAACGCAAATGAAAGAACCTTGAGAATCATTTCTGCCCTTGTCATCCCTTTCACAACAATTTTTGTATAACTGGCCAAAATTGTTTAAAAATTATTAAAAAGAGTAATACAAATAACCTTAATAAATATATTTAGAACTTCCAAAATTTTGTCGAGAATAAAAGATCAGATAGTAAAAAGAAATGAGGAGTTGAACCTGGCTGGAGCTTGCCTCTCATCTTGCAAGCCTTTAGACGGAAGTTCTTGAAGAATCATTTTTAGCGAATGAGTGTCTAACAGTAGCTAGGTTAATAAAAAATAAAATTTTTAATCGAAAAACTGAATAAAATATTTATCTGTCAAAAAAAATGGCCATCTTTCGCAATCGCTGAACTAACTGCGTTAGTTATGGAATTAGTTATTAAATTAAAGCTATTTAATCGTAGAAAATAAATTCAAATGAAACAATAAAAATCGTATTTTTAAATGGTTTTTTTTTAATAAAATATAAAAATATTTCAAAATGTGTCATTGCATGTAAATATAGTACAATATTAATGTGCATCTCGATACTTTTTAAACTTTAATTATTTGTTAAATAATTACTTAAAATTATGAAGAATAATATTCTTTTATATTTTCATTGTAATTTGAAATGTCATTTCTTTCAAATATTTAATTTTGTATACTATTTATTTGTTATCAGAGTCAATTCAATTAAGATGATTTTCAAAACACTACCTGATTAAATATCCTTTGTCACTTAGAGGACTTTATTTCTGAATCTCAGTTAACCATAATTAAGCAACAGCCAAAAGTCCAAAGCAATCTAAAGATTAAAGTGAATTATTTGGCAAAGCCCCATCAAAGTCGTTTTCTTAAAAGACAGACCAATAGAAGTGAACGCAGTTTGGAAGAAACTGAGAGTTTGTAGTCCATCCAAAATATGCTACTAAAAATTCCTTCCAAGATGTTTGAGTGGTAGAGGGGAATACTAAAACGAAAAAATGGAATCATTTTAATACATCAAAGTTCATAAAATTCGTTGAATCAGTGGAGTTTTTACAAAGTAACAATCGAAAATATTGAGTTAAAATACAATTGACTACAAAAAATAGCTATAACTGCCACTGCAGAATATTATTAAAAATGAATAGGTACTACGATAAAAGTCATCTGACAATGTAGATAAAGGCAATATTCTAAAAGTATTGACATCACCTTTGACTTAAAACCAGTTTAAAGTAGCTATTAAATATTCTAACCAGAGATGGAAGATACTCAGAACAATATTTACGGGAAAAGAAGTAGATAATTTATCAATAATAATCAAGAATTCACTTCACTCTATCCGACTCATTGCGAGATTTGGTTACAGCGGCAAGAAGCAAGCAATTACCAATGTCAAGATCTATTAACTCAGTGTTACATTTGAACAATATCTAACTTCCGACAAACACACATCAAAAATCATTAAATCATGCAGTTACAGTTATCCAACAGAAACTCGAATGGAACACAAATCTCTAGTTCACGAAATAACTAATTTATTGATAAATTTATTGATAAGTTTTCTGTATTTTATATTACATATTGATGTGTTTGAAGAAAAAAAGTACTCCAAACCTGTTCTGCTCCCACGGTGCTGATTGGTTTGCATTTGAAAAGTGCATTCACGAACTTTTGAATGAATGAACTAAAACGAAATAAAAAAAAATGTTGTTAATATGATCATAGGAATGACAGTTTATTTGTAAAAAAAAAAACTACAAACACTAATTACAAAAAATGTTACAAGTCAGGCTACATACTTAAAAAACGACTGACAGTATTTAAGGGTTGTCATCATAATTTGCATATTAAAATAACGAATCAACAACAAAACCTTGAATTCAATCCTATTACATATTTGTAATTCGAAGATCTGCCCTAGGTGACTAGTTTGTAAGAAATTTAAAAAACTTGAGCAATCACAACCAACATCTTTTTACCATGTAATTAAAACACGGTCCTCATCACAATAATGCAAAAACTTTATGATTAAGGTTATGAGACACATGTGTCCAACACTGAGGACGGATCTCCGACTTGGGCGTTAACGAGATCATAAACTTTGATAATATAAAAAGGATCAAAAAGCAAAATAGTAGAAAATAATCATCAGTTCGGTCCCAATATCTGATTTTTAGTTCAGTTACAAACATATATATATAATTATATATTTTGTAGTTGTTATGATACTTAATTTTGTACGACCTATCAAACAGAAACAAAAATATTAGTCACCAGCAATATCATTAAATCAAAATGTCACTCCAAAAAAGATTTTATAATATTACTTTTGTACCAGCAGGCTTATTTTTTGAAAAAGTGAAGCTTCATTTTCACTAACTTGATTCAATGAGTTCAATTACTATAAAAATAATAACACAGAAACAGAATATAACATGGTTGAATACCTAAGCAAACTATTATTCAGATGACTAATGACCAGAATTGAACATTAAAAGTCAAATGGGATTTGTGGAGCAGACAAAAATTTAATATGAGAGCAGTAACATTCATTCATTTTCGCAAACCATTTTATTATCATAAGCCAAAATTTTTCAATTGTTTAAACGCAGAACAATCTCTGATAACTGAAAAGGAACTCACGTGGCAAATTTGATGCAGAACTGAGTGAAGTACTTTCTGGACGACTGAAGATTCTGCCCAATTACAATGATGTTGCTCTTGAGGTGGTTGATGATGGCGTTCACATAACTGCTCTGATCGCCAACAGACTCTATGTTCTGCCACGCTAACTGCAAGTGCGCCAATAAAACATAGATCGCTGATGTGCGTGCAGTGCATATCAATTAAAAAAAATTGCCATCGTCAAAACTTTGGTCTGAGTTTGTTTACATTTTAATTCTACATTTAGAAACCTATGTTCGTTTCGAGAAAGTACAATTTGATAAAATCAATTACTTTTTCAAACAAACAACAAAAAAACAAACAAGAAAAAAAATGAACAATTGAAATTTTTAGTCAATATTTTTAATGAAAACATTTTCAACTAAAGGAATGGAAAATATGATAAATATTCTCTAATGTGTTATTGATATAAAAGTCGTGGCTAACAAACTTTGGACATAGCAGTCAACGCAGGATCACAAGCACCCTCCAAATCTTGCACGAGAAGTTGAATGCAACTCGTTATGACTCTAATTGAAAACATACACGAAACGAAAATAATCATACCAGTCACAAACGAATATAATTTACAGAAGTGTTCAAACAATGGTAATATCAAAACAAATTGTTGACCACGTTAAAGGTGACGAGATAAATAACAAAATTCCAATTAAATTCAACACATACTCGCGTGTACATTAGTAAGCAAACAGTCAATTGAACGAGAGACGAACCCGTGAAAGAGGTTCTGTTCAGCGTGCAAATCAATCCTATCGACCAGGTCTGCATTAACCTGCAAACAATCCATAGACAACTTTAATTTTATTGATGCTGCTCATTATTTTTCATCATTGAAAACTAGGGATGCACCGGATTCAGGTTTTTCAAATCCGGCCGGGGCCGGACTTGGCCGGATTTAAAATTCAAAAACCGGTCGGGGCCGGATTTTAGTTACCATTTTACATATGTTAGAAAAAATACTCACATTTACATATCTACATGTTGAACATCAAAAAATAACACCAAGCAAATAGTTATTTAATTCAAATATATAAATAAGTTGTGTGATACGCCGAATTCTGTACACAAAGATCAGCTTATAATTTATGCATGTTTGCATAACCCAAGTTAAAGCACAAAGAAAATTGTCCAGCTCACCGCACAATTAGTGATGTTGTAATTATGTGTCATGTATACTTAGCCTAACCTTTAACATACCATGTTCTTAAATTATGTGCTTATGTATCTCTCTCTCTCTCTCTCTCTCTCTCTCTCTCTCTCTCTCTCTCTCTCTCAATATATATATCTTTATAATATATATATATATATATATATATATATATATATATATATATATATATATATTATACAGCTATATGATCCGTCATGTGCAATTATCAATATATAGTATATACACGTGCACAAGTTCTTTTACACAAAGATCAGCTTATAATTTATGCATAACCCATGTTATAGCATAAAGAAAATTGTCCAGATTGCCTCACAATTAGTGATGTTGTTATTATGTGTCATGTATGCCTTTAGCTTAGCCTTAGCCTTTAACTTATTGACATAAAATTAATTGAATTCAATAAATTTTTTTTCTATTTATAACATTTTTAAAATAGATAGACGCTTAAATCCGGCCCTAAATCCGGCCACCAAATCCGGCCGGAGCCGGATTTGAAAAAAAGCCGGATTTTGGCCGGAGCCGGGGCCGAACTTCGGTGCATCCCTATTGAAAACCGAGATCTTCTATGAAGACTTAACGGTTTTCTAACACACATCTCTAAATGTTAACGTAATCGTAACTATTTAATATTAGGACAATCTCAAAACAGTGAGAAAATGAAACCAAACTAAAAAATATTAAAGATAAAAAAGAATTCGTCACGTAGTCCCACTTTAAACATGACAACAATGTAAACATATTGTAGAACTTAAAATTTCATACCAATTACAAAAGTATCTAATATTTTTTTCCGCACTAGAATAAAAAAATGTAAGGATATGTATTGACTTATCATTATTTAACTTTATAGTAGCTCTATTTTTTGTAAAGTTTTTTATATTAAATAATCAATTTAAAAATTTAAATTTACATAAAAGTTTCAAATTAAAAAACATTTTCTTTCTCGCAACTTGTTTGATAACAAAATAGAACTATAAGTTATTTTTTTTAGATGTTATATTTTCATCGTGCAAATATTAAGAGCCATCAAACCAGGGAACAAACATGTAAGAAATTAAATTTTTTAAAACGACGGTGAAATATTACAAAAGGCAGAACCTTCTCTTTGAGTTTATCTTCAAGTTGCTGGGTCGTTTCCATGCAGTACTCAGCCGTACACAGGATGCTGCAGATGCGAGACTGCTCAACCTCCGTTAACTTCACCAGCTCATTTCCCTCCTAAAACAAATATTGACACCTGTTAGTGGCTGCCTTAAATATTTTCAATAATTTCAAATATTTTTTATAATCAAGTCACAATTTGATTAGTTTTAGTATAAAAATTGTTTCCATAGTGAAAACATACAAGTCAATAACAAACATTTGCTAATAGTATGAGTTAATAGCTGGAAACCGAGCAGCTAACCTTGAGAATGCTTTGAATGAGGCTACTAGCAGAGGCAATGGTTGCCTCATGTTTGGAAAACCGAACCAGCGAGCCACCAAGTGTTTCCTGTTTTGTTAATCTGCGTTTTGAAATCAAAAGGTGGGTCTAACATTGAAATAAATTAAAAAATTTAGAACAGACTTCGGTAAATTACTGGTAAGAACTCTAAATGCATATTCTTTCAAATATTTCTGGAAAGTTCTAGTTAGCAGGACCATTGGCTGTCCAGTTGATAATTGGAAGCACTGGATCATACACTTTTTATAGTAGACAAACAAATCAGCACAACTTGAAAGTATGTTGCTATCCTGAGCTCTCAATGATGCATCCTGGTTCATGTTGTTGGAAGTCCTCAGCTTGTTGAAATCTTCGACAAACCTCTCTATCATGTCAGATAAGTTCCTGGTGTGACATGGTTTATGAGATATCATATTAAAATCACTTGAGTCACTGAGTGAATGAAAATGATATAAAATGATTTCATGTAAGAAACAAAACAAAAAGCAAACCTGTCTTGCGATTCTATGTAAATATTCAAATGTGGCTCGAAACATTTGAGGATGATGCCCAGGAATGGAGAAACTGGTTCCTGCCTCGTCGACTGAAAGTTAAATTTTATTCAATTCCAACTCTACTACATATTTCAAAAAAATGTAAAGCATCTAGTTTGCTTCATATTTCACATTAATTTAAAATGCAACTTCACAAATGAAAAAAAAAACAAAAGAAGGCTATAAATACATCTGTTTTTGAAGACTGTGTTTGGACGACTTCTGCTTTTGAATCCATCTCAAAAGGGTTAGTGGTGATAGGAGTTGATTGAGGAGGTGTTATTGCGGGTAACGTCGTTGATGATGTCTGCATAATAATCACATATTAAATGAAGATAATGCCGGCAAATTGATTATATCTCTAATTTGTTGTCTGCATATTTATCTTTAACCAACACGTTCAAATTAATTTTGCTTCAAAATTTAATAGACAAACGGCATTCATTACGTCTCATTAGGTCACTCCATTTATAATTAAGAAATATTAATCGCTTAAATGAGTTTGATCTAGAAAACAAAGTAAGTCCCTGCAATAGCTTCCCATGAGGTAATGTTCATCAACAAACAACATCCACAAATAATGCAAAATGAATAACTTTTTCAGCAAGTAAAGTTCTTCCTGAAAACCTTTTTGCACAAAGTGACTCAAAGTTCATAGTTCTTTGTATGGCATAGAGTAACAATTTCACATCTATGCTAGACACGCGACGAGCCATCAAATTGGTCAACTGCTTTCTGTGAACAAATTAATAAGCAATTACAACATTCGTGTAAATTAAATTAAATTATTTTAATTACAAGCTTTTATGAGTTTTTGAACAGAAATGGTAACAAATAGAAAAGAATCACCTTATCTGAGTTAACTTTATTTTACAGATATTATTTTTATCAAAAGGAAGAAAAGATTGAAAAATGTTAATTAGTGAAACAATTTTGTATTGACTACCATTTGTATTTTTAACTTACAAAAAAGTAGCATATAAAATATACTAAAATAAAAATCTCGGCAAGCAAACTTAACACAACTAAACTAAAATATAAATTCAACGTCAACCTTTCATCAATACACTCCATGATTCTAACAAACAAACAAATGACCTCCAGCTTAACATACAAACAAGCAAACCCAACGTTCACACACACATGGCACACATACCTAGTAACATTACAAAATTCAATGCAGATCCTCTCAGATACCTCCCACGAGGGCGGAAACATTCGACCCATCTTCTCTTCAAACTCCATTAAATTTTTTTTTAGCCAGGAATATCGATGATCAATCTTGTCCAGCCAGGCCTCCTGTGGTTATAGTAGGAGGTTCGTGAAATGTGGATCAATAATTTAATTGATGTTGCTGCAAAATTAACAATAAATTAATTACGATGGAAGTCAAAAAAAGCGATCATTAATAAAAATTTTTACAGTTGCTTAAATATTTGAATCAAAACTATAAAGAAGGTGAAAATTAACAGAATTTAATTTTTGAAAAATAATTTTCTGGAAAGAAAAGGTAAGAGCAGTTGTTGGAGGCTGAATCGTAAATGTTAATCAACATGTAACCTCTTGGTCATCGGCAAAAAGAACGAGATATTCCATGAGCTGATGCTTGATGAACCAGTTCAAAAGATTCATTTTGACCTTGGGATCCAGGACATTAACTACAAAGCATGCCTCGGCTAACAAAGATTGATCCAAGTGGCCATGCTGCTTGGCAGTTCAAATTTTTTAATTTCTTATTTGCAGAAAAAACAAACACTACAAAACAGAGAATGAAAATGCTGAACAAAATATAAACATTTTTTTTTTTTGAAAATTTTTGTAAAAACCTTGGAATTAGATCCTTGGAAGGTTTCTTCAAAATCAGCTTTAATTTGGGCAGCTAAATCACTTTTTATAGCAGCGACTCTGTTTCAAAAAATTATCATTGCCATTATAAACATGATGATAAAAATTGAGACTTTTAACATGCAAACTTAGCATTTTATTTATTATAAAAGTTCAACATTTTTTGATTATTCTTTAACCATTTCAAAAATTTCTTCTTAATATAAAGCTATTCACCAAAATTCACCAAAAATTTTCGAAACATTTTAATACCAAATGGTCAAAGTCCAACAAAAAACCCTAACGTCATCAACTTGTATGTTATTAACAATTACAACATCCATCCACAACCTTTCCGCAAGAAGATTGATCTGTGGAATGCTTTTGTAATTTTCAAACTGTTCCAACACGTTGCCCACTCCTTCCAACAGATTTGCTATTTCATTATATTGCCGATTGACCATCAGAGCCCTTAAATACAAAATAATGTAGACTGTTATTGTGTTTAGTGGCATGTTGAGTTGATGATACTTGAAAAGGTTGCTCAAATATTTCAAAATTGTTTCCTGTTAGAAGTGCCAGTTTTGATAACTGAATAGGAGGTTAATCTGCCAAAGAAAAACTATTACAAACAGCTCAGTATCCACCAAAGGATATAAAACTTTGAAAACAAAATTTTTGTTATAAATTTTCTTTAACATAAATCAACAAATGAACAAAACCTGTAATCTTGTGAATGAAGAAAAATTGAAAATGAATAAATAGATAGAAAAGTAACAAAATAAAACAAAAACTAACAAACAGCAAATGAAATGAAAACAAACTCTATGGAGTCGACCCCTCCAACAAGCATGTGTAGGTGGTTGAGAGTTGTGATGGATGTCGTTAAGTTGCGCTTGGCATGGTCCAACTGCTTTATATCTCGTGTTATTTCTTTCACCTGGTCACAAGTTAAAAACATTAGGTGCAAAGTTTGAATTATGCAAAATATTTAACAGTTGGTTAAAATTGTTAGATGTTTCATGCTTAATTTTCAATAAAAATGAAAAAGCAAATTGAAAAAAAATATTAAAAACCATGGTTTCTGATCTCTCGGCTTTATCTTTGATGTCTCTGATTTGAGCAAACAACTGAAAAATGGTTTTCTGGGCAGCCTCAAGAGAATTTCTTCCATCCTCTGCCACGTTTGATTGCCCTCTCACTACAGAACCAATGTCATCATCTAGGTTTCTTTAAATTTTAGTATTTATTAGTCATAGCTTTTTAAGTTAATTAGTTTATTTTAAAATTTCTTTTTAAATAATACTACAAGGAATTTATTTGTAGGAGCCAAAAAGTAGTAAATTAATTTTAACAAATATATACAAATTGAAATAAAATTTTAAAACAGAAAAGTTACTTTATTTTCAATTTAACTCTGTCAATGACGTCATCAATAGTTGACAGTGACTGTTCAGTGGGGAACAATGTGTTGATGTATTCAACAACATCAAAGTCAAGTTTGTCCAAGCTGTCACTACTTGGAATGACCTGAAAAAAATATTAATATTATTATTTAATTAAAAAATTAAAATTTAAATGAATGTTTTTGAATGACTATTATAATACATAAGAATAAGAGGAATTTGACCAAAAACTTTTTGCCATGAAATATTCAAAAGCAACTCAAGTTATTTTTCATTAGTAAGTAATTAGTCAATTAGTATTATTATCGTTATTATCATCAAGACATAATGAATCCATTCCCAAGCAATTTTTATAAAGAAATTCATTCACTCTTAGTGTCTTAGTCTTATGACACTGACAACTAAAATTAAAACAACTTTTGTGATGACAAGACAGTTCACGTTAGCATAAATATAAAACTTTATAACTCTACTTTCTACTATATCCTATTATTATTATAAATAATTATTTATATAATCATAATCATTAAGATTAAAAAAAGAAAAAAAAAAGATTTTATACTTGACTAATGGCTTCCTGAACTTCAGGCGGAAACACTAAGAGTGCATTGAAATGATGTTCAACATTATTTTCATCGTCATCGTTAGACATACTTTTCAATTAATAGTAAATCTACTAATTTCAGTGGGCTAGAGCTATAAAGAAAGCAGATTTAAAAGCGATGAAAAGCGATAATAGGGGATTGCAAAATAAACAAAAGAAAAAAAAGACAAATAGAAACAACATTCTATAAAAAATTGACATTTGTAAACGGTTACATAATATTATATCCAGCGCGATTGATTACTTATAGGTCAGGGGAACATAGATCGATGATCGACTATATATTGGTAAGGGCCAAACATAGGAAGTATGTGAAGAATGTGAAGGCGATACCTGGTATGTTGCAGCATAGTATGGTTGTGATGGATGTGACATCAAAAGAAATGGGGAGGAGGAAGAAGGATAAGTTTGTGGCAAAGAGAAAGACATGGAAGTTGCAGGATGCAGAGGTGAGGAAGGCATTTGAAGTGAAGGTGGCTGAAAATTGGGAGAGTGATAAGGATGGAGATGTTTGGGAGAGATACAGGGACTGTG
>NW_008703664.1:2984518-3032118 GCF_000326865.2 Helobdella robusta | reverse complement strand
GATGGAGGATGTTTGAGCGCAGTTACGGCTAGAGTTCGTGTGGGATCCATGAAATTTAGGGAACTGGGTGGGGTATTGTGTGGAAAGAAATGGTCAGTGAAGATGAAAGGGAGGGTATATAAAGCATGTGTGAGAGCAGCGATGATATATGGTGGTGAAACTTGGGTTTTGAGGAGAGAGGAGGAAAGTGTACTGCAGAGGGCTGAAAGAGCTATGGTGAGGATGATGTGTGGGGTTAAAGTGAAGGATAGGAGGAGTAGTACAGAGCTGATGTCAATGATGGGACTGAATGAGGACATTGTGACATTGATAAGGAGATCGAGATTGCGGTGGTATGGACATGTGTTGAGAAGGGATGAAAGGGTCGGGATTAGGCGAGCGTTGGAGTTCGAGGTTGAAGGAGTGGTAGGAAGGGGTCGTCCGCGGTTGGGATGGAGAGAGCAGGTGGAGAAGGACAGGGTGAAAGCGGGGTTGCGTGGTACTGAGGCGAGTGACAGATGTGGATGGAGTCGAGGGGTATTTCGGTTTCATCATAGGTAGCCAAACGGCAACCCCCGATCTCGGGGAAAATGCCGTCTAAACGTGTGTTGTTGTGTTGTTGTTGTTGTTACATAATATTATATATATATATATATATATATATATAGATATACATATATATATATATAGTATTTACATTCTATACATTGTTATATTCTATATATATGTATAGTATATAAATATATTATTCATATATGTAGAATACCAAATTTTAAGGATACATCATACATATGATATTATTTGATAATAATTATTTATATTAATTATGATATTATGAAAGCGAGCGACCAGGGGTAAAGCACAAAAAACAATTTCATTTAAACAGCAAGCTACAAACGATGTATGTCCGTTAATGTATGTCCGTAGTAAAAGATGAAAATATGTGTTCTACATGTAATAAAATAGTTAACATATAAACGTAAAAATAACATGTGGAGTAACGCAAATGAGACCAAACCTCCAATAATGATATGGAATAAAATGTCATTAAATTAAATGAGCAGGATAAAATTCAATTTAAAGAAAAGCCAAAAATTTTGAAACCAAAATAGCTAAAAACTATGAAGTCTTTGTTTTGTAATGTAGAAGTACATGCTAAGTTATGCTAACCACATTTACAAAGTTTTATAGCTTTTTGATTATTTAAAATGTTGAATTATTTTTCAACGCAAAAGCCAAACTTTTTTTTCATTATATAAACATTTAAATTTTTTCGTTTGTTTTTCAGAGATAATTTTTCAATTTTAACTATATAGACTGCAAAGTAATTTTTTAATAAGTTGTCAGTTTCATACCAAAAGTTCACCAGTTTCAACTTTAACATCCCGTATTTGAAAAATCTACTTTTTACCAACTGTATTCCGTTTTTGAGGATTTTGATTATTTTCCATCTGGTCAACAATTTCATCGCAATCCTTCTCTTCGGTTTCTTCCCCTGAAGAGCAACCATGGCCAGTAAGGTAATCTTCGTACTGCTCTTGAATTGGCTTGGCTGCCGTCACAGGACACATCAACGTGTCGATAGTTAATTTCCACTCGCTTAATTTTAAAAACAAATCTATCTATATTATTTACTGAAATTTTGTTGAAAAACATAAAAAATGTATACTGAGTTTCCGCTTCAGTTTCGCAGCAAAGAAGCATGTAGGACTGTCCAAATCGGCCAAATTTGTACGGCTTTTTCAACAGCAGCATGCTATTTTTGGTCAGCCATGGTGGCAATGTGATTTTCTGCATCTTCAAAATGATTCGAAGATGAAATTTTAATAAAATTACAACAAAGTTAACCACTTGGTGAATTTAATTAAATGATGAAATTTTATTAGAAGATAATGCTAGCTCCAGCTGGGCAACCAATAAAATTCGTGCAACGACAATGCAAATAATTATTACAGGCTAATCAATAAGTTTGCTAATTTGATTCACGTTTTCTCCCGTTATCACTTTAGTTTGCCTACAGATTTGGTATCTTCTGATTGAGCGAGGGTTGTTTGAATCTTTATAATAATTCAGTGACATGTTCAAATGATCCAGCACGAACCAGTACTTATTCCACCACTGTAACGGATACAACCGGCCTGCAATTTTTAAAAAATTCCGATAGAAATGTCTTGCAGAATTTTGCGAGATTTAAATATAAATTTGTGTTACTGTATTTGTACATCCAGCCAACTTTGAATATGTACGCGTTCAAAACTAATTCATCCAGTAATTTTTTGTAGGGAGCAATTTGTTTCACAATCAGTTCTTTGTCAGTGGTCGCCGGACATTTACATCTTATAAATTCTTCAGTGGACTCTGCTTTAGGCTGTTGCAGTTCTGGTTTATATCTCTCTCTACCTGGCTTGTCCCTCTTCGCAGGAGGATAAACTGGAGTCGGTGGCAGTCGCGGTTCACTTGGTTTCAACGCTAGTTCTGCATGTTTTGGACAGGGAAATGGGCGTTTGTTACATGGCTGACATGGGTCTTTGTACATATTTCAGTGAACTTGTTTTTTTTAAATAGAATGATAGAAAATTACTTCAATTTTAGCTTTTTAATAATTTTATTCAAATTAAAATTTTGTCACCGAGATGTTACGGCTTAAATAACATTATTTTCGAAGCTGTTCGTTAGACAAACATTTTGTAAACAAAAATTAAATACGCATTTTCAATATTTATTTTTAGATTTCAAAATAATGAAACGAATAATTTGTTCAGATAGATGATTTTTCTTCAGTTGTACCGTCCGTATCACAGTCGGCTTCTTTTTGTTTAAATTTTAAGAAAAGTGGCTTTCCAAGCGATTCAATTAATTTTGTTAAATCATAAGAAGTCGCACTACTAGCATCACAACTTGTTGAAGATTTATTTTTCGAAGAACACGATGAATCTTTTGATTTGCAGTCTGAATCACAACTCAGGTAACATTTTCCATTTTTTCCTGAGCAGCTTAACCTGGCATGCCTATTATTTTTTTTACGATAAATTCCAACGTATTTTTTGCCGTGGTCGTGATCTGTTTGGCTTTTTCGGCTTTCCACGGCATCCACGATGGCTGACTTTCCACTTTCAAGAGAGCCCCTCAAAGTCGGCAGTTGTTGGCTCGCACCAGTTCCCATGCCATCTGTCATTTATTGCATTATTGCATTTATTTGCATACACATCAGTAAAAATTAATTAATAAATAATCATTTATTTGATTATTTTGATATATCTACAATGATTACGCTGATATTTATACAAAGATATGTATATTTACCTTACAATTAAAAAGAAAAATTTTGTAAAAAAATATAAATTTGAAGTTATAAAAAACTAACCAAAGTAATTTGAGTTGAAATGAGGATGGAAATTGAATGGATGAAATGAATATGGATATGCACCGGGTCCTGGGTTAAATTAAAGTTAATTATCAAAACTGTTGAAAAACAATTTTTCTAAATGTTTTACCGAGTTGAAAATACGGCATAGTCATCTGTGGATGTCCATAGTATGGTGCAAGTGCCATGTTATTGAACTGAGCTTGTGCATAATTTGGCACCATATAAGATTCTGCATTGAAATAATGTTCAATATTATTACACTTCATAATTTTTCTACACTGTTATTCAGACTGAGCGATGGCTTTTTAAATGAAATCTAAATTACTCGTTTTAGTTTATTCTGCCAAATTTGTTAAAATTTACTTAACAAAATATTGACTTTGTAAAAAGTAAGGACTTTAAAAAATAATTTTTTTGTAATGCCTACTTAAAATATTTTAAGCCGATAAATTTGTGGCTTCAAATAAGAAAAATTTAATTAAATAAATTTAATTTTTTATCAACCTGAGCATATTTCCTCCAGCTGTTGTTCTTCAGCTGCTGGCTTTGCATTTTTGCAGAAACAGAGTTGCTCAAAGTCGTCAAAATTATCATCTATTCCCAAATGTTTAAAATGATGAGCCAGCAATTCTCCAGGCCTTTTAAATCTTCCATGCTCGTACAATGACTGATTGTATTGGTTTAGAGCTTCCTCGGGTAGTTTGTGAAGATTTTTAATAATTCTGTTTGTTACTGCTGATCTCCAGGGAAAATATTCTGTCCTAAATGAATCCAGCACTTCTTTCCATGCTCTACAATTTTTAGATTCATTAAACCGGGATAAAACATTAATGTGTGAATTTTTATTACCTCTGTAGCAGAAAAATCAAAAATTTATTACAACAATTGTTAATATAACAATTCTTTGAGGAGCCTGCAGCGCTGGCTTGACCATTAGGCCTGCAGTGTTTTAACTTACTCTTAAAAGCAGCCGGTTGAATATTTTTATCCACTAATTATTTTAAAAACAAAATTATTGCTGTTTCTTGGACATGTAAACATTATTTGTTACGAAATAAATTTATCTCGTTCTCTTTATGAAACTTATAAAACTCTGAGATATCTTAATTTTGTAATAGCGATAAAATGTTATAAATGAGCTGGCGAACTACAAATAATATTTATTTCAAATTTCATGTGGTTTGTGCTTCCGAGCATCGATCAATACGCAATCAGATAAGTTGCCCTGAACCGCTTAAATAATGTCTAAAATTGATTTGATAAATATAAATCATTTAAATAGTGAAAATTTAAAATTATAGTAATTAATATATGCGCAGATTGAAGTTACATCAGAGAGATGAAAACTTTCTTACTCAGCCTCTCCTGTGTGGCCACAGCAGAAAATAATTTTTTTCCTGTTGGAAACAATGCTGAGCATGTTGTCACGACTCAACCAAGGAGGTAAGCTTATTCTACCCACCTGATATTTTGAAATTTTAAAAAATTTAAAAAATTTAAATAATCTGTAAAAGTGGCCTAACACTAAAAGTATTTTAAACCAAATATCTTGAGAACATACAAAATACAATTTGACAAATTATGCAAAATTTAAGTAAAATTTAAACTAAGAGCTTTCTTATCATGGATAAAAATTCTCTAATTACTAAACAGTAACAAGATGGTGGGTCAAATTAATCTACCATCATTACAGTCATTTTAACTTCAATAACTTGTTAAACACGTTAAACCTGTGTACCAACTATACTTATCATATTAATTTCTTTGGTCCTAATTGCTAGATTTATAAATTATTTCTCGTAAAATTTTTTGGTATCATTAGTTGGATAAATAAATGAGTAATAATTCGTTAAATAAGAATAGTAAAAGTTTAAGAAGGAACCCTGTCTCCTAAGATGACTTGATGTTTGCCGTTCAAATAAAAATCTTTTATTCTTTTTGGATTTTGTGGAGATTTGTAGCAGCTGATGCAGCACGTGATCTGGTTGAGGACACACCAGTAGTGAGACCACCACGTGAGACGCAGGAACCTGCCTGGATGAATAATTAATACGACCATCGTTAAACTTTTGAAAACATGTGTGTACCTTATTTTTAACAATTAAACTAAACTGCTTATATAAACTGGTCATTTTACCATATTTATAGAGCCATCCTACTTTTAGCAACATTTTAATTCAAATGGTTATAAACGTTGCCTGCTGAAACATGATCACCGTGTTGGTCAGATGTTGATTTTGGAAGTGTTTATATTTAGAGTTTACATGTTTTTATTTATCGACTATGACGTTTACAAAAATCTGCTTCTGAAAAGTTCACACCGATGGAACAGTTTGAAAAATTGTGTCATTTGAATATTTAAAAAAAATTTAGGTGTTTTTCGAATTAACGAATTGATAGATGTATAGAATTTGTTGTCAATTACAACGCAGAATGAAATTAATACTTTTTACGAGAAATTTTTCGTTGACTGAAGGGAATAATTTTCATGTGACAGACACGAACAAAAATACCACATCTGAAGAAAATGTCAAAACACTGTCAAGATGAATTTTAAAATGATCTTTCTAGATATTAAATTGTTTTCTGTAATTTTTGTGTTTTTTTCCCAAAATTTCCCAAAGCTGCTCAAAACAACCTTCTCCATATGCAACAGACTTGACATGTTCTCTATCAACCTTCCCATATATGTCATGGTCTAGTGAAATTTTTCAAAAAACATCTGGTTTGCACATATTCAAACTACCCCACTGCCCATTCTTGTTGCGTAAATGTTCATGAACGAACGTATGCAGTAGTAAATGTAACACATTCCCGCCTACATTTTACTACATAGCAGAGGTTTAATTCTGTTTATAGATAAAGATCTGTGTTTACAAAAGAAGTTTGAAAGTAAGTAAAATTGTAATTTATTTGTAAAAAGTATTTTAATTGATCTCAGACGATACAATCTCTAATCTACATTACAATCTCTATGGTGATAACTGATATCTATAATTTATAAATATTATAAATGCTACTTAATAACAATAATGTAAATGTTTTGTAACAAATTTATTCCTTACACCTAAAAAATCAACTTTAAATTTTCATAATAAACATTTTTAATTTGTAAAAACTAAAAACAGATAAACTGATTGACTGGTTGACGAAGTAAATGGATAGATTGATTGATCTAACTATAGCGCGTCCAGCTTTCCAATAAAAAAAAATCAAAAAATAAACAACTGCAACTGACTTGGATTAAATCCATAACAGAAATGGTGCGAACGATTAAAAATTATTTTTGCATGAATGGTCGCACTGGAGGAAATGAGCCATGATGAAAATTGGTCACGTGCGTAGGTGCACTCTGGTTAGTGAGAAAGAGAGAAAGAGAGAGAGAAAAAAAAAGAAAGAAAGAGAGAGAGAGAGAGAGAAAATAAAAAAGAGATGACATTGATGTCGTGTTGTTTTGTTGATGCTGAGTGATGATGTTGACAATGATTTGTATCAATTTTTAGATTTTGATGTCGCCATACGTTGTTAATGTTAATGATATTCTATGTTGATGTTATGACTTTCATGTTGCATTGTTGAAGTTGCACTGATGTAATTCCTGGTGGTGCTGTTTTATGTTGATGTTGTTTTGAAGGTTAAGCTACGTTTTTATTGTTGCGTAATTCAGTTATGTTTTTTAATGTGATGTTTCTTTGATGATGTTACACAAAAGATGTTGCTGCTCGCAATCGCAATAACGTTACTTAAATCAAATGGAAAACAATTTCGATATGATAATATCCATGGCCGTACCTATATGTGCCGAAACCATGGGGCACCGTGGAAGTATTTTTTGCATCAACGTTGTAAGGATTGCGATTGGCTTTTTAAAAAATTTGGGGAGTGTTTTTTCACTTATTGCACAATTTCCTTATGAAGTCAGGCGTTTTTAGCAAGTAACGTGTTCTACGGGCAATTATGTTAAAGTTGAATTAGACTTTTTGTAGGGGCCCATTTTCTATAATGACCCCGAGGCAGTAACCGAGCTTGTCCCCAGCTTACCCCGCCTTAAATCCTCCGGTCTGGTTGTATTGCCTGATTATAATTTCCAACCAAATGATAAATAATGATAACAATAATAACAACTATACAAATTTTATCAACAACAACCACAATTATATAAGCAACAACAACAATAACAACAACAACAATAATAATAACAGAACTATTATATGCAAATAACAATAATAATTTTTTCTGTGGTAATCGTTTTGTTGTTAACTTTAGCATCGTAGTTGTTTGCTTTCCCTATTAAAAATATTTCCTCTGCTAATAAATAATTAGCATTATTAATGTTACTAATTTTTTTTATAAATATATTTGTATTATTGTCATTCCTCTTTTTCTTTTTCTTCTTCTTATTATTTTTGTAGAATTAGTAGTAGTAATAGAAGTAGTAGTAGCGGTATAGTAGAAGGAGTGGTTGTGGTAAATGTGGTAGTGGTGATACTAATACTACTACTACTAGTAGTAGTATTTTCTTCTTATCTTAATTTTTCATTTTTGCTTTTAATAATAATACAAATGTTATTATTATTTTCAATTGTATATCATGTACTATCAATACTATGTGAAAGTATGCTAAATTAAGACCCAATGCTGTCATTATTAATCCTTATTGCATTAATGTGGATAGGGCAATAATTTTGTTATGTCGCATTCAGCCGTAGCTTATAATCCTGCTATAGTTAAAGCCATGATTGCTACATATAGTAGGTAAAAACGAATTAATAAAAACACCCCCGCATCCACTAAAGTTGATGAGTGAACTAGGGCTGGCACTTCAGTTGGAGCAGCTACAGTTGCTGGTAATCACTTACTACATGGTATTTGAGCCCTTTTTGTTAGTGCAGCGACTGTAATTATTGATACTTGTATTCAAAAGTAGTTATCAAGAACCCACATAGATATTACATTTCAATTACCTTGATTCAGGGTTTTACTAATTGATCGTAAAATTATTACATCACCAATACGATTTGTTATGGCTGAAATTATTCCAGCAGCCATGGAATCAGAATTTTGGTAATAATTAACTAGAATAAATGATACCATTCCTAGCCCATCTCAGCCTAAAAGGTGGACAATTATGTTTGGAATATAAACCAATAGATTCATAGATAGTACAAATAGCAATACTAAAATAGTAAATCGGTCAACAAATTTATCTTTTTTTACATATAAATTGATAAAAGAATAATACATTACTCGAAATAAACAAGAAAGTTGAAGAGAAAATCACCTCTTTTATATCAAATATAATGGTAAAATTTACTGGAGTTAGTGTTATAGATAAATCTCTCGCTCAAGAATAGTAATTTTATTAACATATATAATCATATGGAGGTAATAATAAGTACAATTGACAAAATAATCAAGATTTTAGAGCTATAGAGATTAACTGACTTTTTAATTATAAAATAAGACATTCTCTATATTCATGAGGCCACAATATAAGCCAGAAGATTCAATAGCTATTTTTTTTCACTACCTA
Source organism: Helobdella robusta (assembly GCF_000326865.2). Lineage (NCBI taxonomy): Eukaryota > Metazoa > Annelida > Clitellata > Rhynchobdellida > Glossiphoniidae > Helobdella > Helobdella robusta. The sequence goes on along the minus strand of NW_008703664.1, from coordinate 3,023,239 downwards.
TTTTTTCATTATTATTATCTACATAAAAGTTATAGGGTAGTAATTTAATGTTAATATGTGACAAGGTCTTTTTTGGAAATTTATAAAGGGTTTTACGGGGTGATTTTTGAAAAATAGCAAAAATTTAATAGGTGTCTCCACTCAAAAAAAGATCCATTCTATCCTAAACGCCTGAGAACAAAGGCCGTTTTAAGGCGATTTTTTAAGGTTTTTTTTATTTAGCAATCGTGTTATTTGGATGGTAATTTAATGTTGTTTCCGACAACTTCACTCTCAAAAATAGTTTGGCTAATTTTTGAAAATTTATTAAAGTTTATACGGGCATAATTTTAAATTTTTGTAATTTTTCAAAAGTTTTTCAAAAGGTCTCGACAAGTTAACATCTTATTTTTTTAAATTTAAATTTTTTTGGAGCTGAATTTTCGTGCCAAGAGAAATTTTTAAAGTTGTTTCGACAAGGTTTTTTTTATTTGAAAATTTATTAGAGGTTTTACAGGGAGGTTTTTGAAAAATGGCAAAAAAATGATGGTAATAGGTGTACCCAGTACAAACAAAGGCTTTGTCTACCGTAAACGCTTGAAAACAAATGTTGTTTAAAGGCCGTTTTAAGACGATTTTTTGGGGTTTATTTATTTATTTTTAAAGTGTTGCCATATATATTTATATATAATATATATATTTAAATATATAAAATTTAAATATAGATAAAATTTAAGTATATATATATATATATATGTTGGTAATAGACCATAATTTTTACAATATTCTATAAATTCTACCGAATGTTTGGCGTTAATATGTTTGTAGTTCGTTTTTTCGATTTTTCTCACTAAAGTTTTTTAGTTTATTAAAATTCAAAATAAACTTATTTTTCGAATTCATGCTGCAAATAAGACCATATTGACCAAATAAGACCAAATATATATATATGTATATATATATATATATATATATATATATATATATATATATATATATATATATGATTATGAATTAATACTCAAATAATTAAATAAATAAATAGCACAAATAAATAATAATAAGGCTTCAATAGTAACGAGACAATTTTTCGACTAATTTGCAGGCCTTTTTATCATCAACGTCGTCGTCGTCATCATCCATCCACATCATCATCATCATCATTCTCGTTCTCATCGTCATCCACATCATCATCATCATCATCGTCGTCGTTTAAGCCAACTTAACATCTAACCACTAATCTAATTAAGAAGAGCCACATAGGATGAACGGCACGCAATGCTAACAATTCAAAAGTATTTATTCGCAGAACATTTCATTCATTTATTAGAATGAATGAAAAACTAATTGGACGCTCGTTAGGCAAACAAGCGATGAAGCCATTTCATTTTATTGAACTGCACTGAAAAAGGTCTCATTCATTTATTAATCCCTGCCCTACCAATCGAATCCTTCTCCTTCTTACGTAATGCGTTTATATATTTAGGTATTTATATATATATACCTCTCATGACCATCTCTAAACTTTTTTCACTGCCTAACTTGCGTTTGTGTGCATAAATTTAAATTATACCTCTTTACATTTAATTTATGCAAATAAAAAAAACACACTCATAAGCATCCACGCATATACACACACATATACACACACATATACACACTTACATACACACACGCACACAAACACACACGAACAGAAAAATAACAGATGAATGAATGCATTGACAAACAATGTATACATAAAAAAGTACACATTAAGGATACAAATATGCGCATACGCGTGCGTGTACGAGGACACGAATTCAATTTTTATTATTTTTGTTGTTGTTATTATTATCATTATTATAATATTATTACTTTTACTATTATTATTATTATTATTTTTATTATTATTAAGCGTCGTCGTGACGTACGCTCTTAAGCATTCAAGGCATTCACAATATTCATCATAAATCTCACATGCTTGTACATATGCTCTGCAGTGTATATATATATATATATATATACATATATATATATATACATATATACATATATATATATATATCTATATAATATATATACGTATATATATAATATATATATATATGTATATATAATATATATATATATATATATATATTGCATGATCTAGAGTCTATCAATAACAATCTTATAAAAACTTCAACCTGGTTCATCAATAATAAATTAATAGTAAATTATTCCAAATGCAATTATATTATATTTGACCCAAAAATTTTAACAAATTTAATACCTGATATAGACATAAAGATAAACAACACCAGCATTCCCCGCAGAAACTGCACTAAATTACTTGGAGTGAGCACTGAAGATGATCTTTCATGGGATCTCTTTGTCTAATAAAATTAACAAAACCTTCGGAGTTATAAATTAAATAAAGTTTAAATTAAATAAAACTACAGTTTTTGACAAATTATTCGTTAATATTTTCTCATCCTATCTATTCCAGCTTGAGAAAATTGCTTCATCTTGTGCAATCTAGATCAACACGTCATACGCAACATTTTTAGAATCCGCCATCCAGAATTAACCTGTTTTGTTTAAGTTTAAAACATTCTGGACCAGGAATGTGGGAAACACTTCCGTTGGACATAAAAAAAACAATGATTCTATACATCTATTTAAAAATAAATTGAAGAAATATTTAGTGGCAAAAGGCTCAGTTTTCAAGAATTATTGATGCTTACCACTTTGTTTGATATTTTTATGATATTATAGTCTATTTTAACTTGATTATTAACTTGAAGTATTTTAAATTTTCACTTTGTAGGGTCAGGGCTATAGACAATTAATTATTTGGATTTTATTTGTTTCAAACAGTGACGCTCGGTGGCCTTACACGCAAGAATTTATTTTCTTTTTTTTGGTCTCCGAATCATTTATTATTCTTTTCAATTTGATTTGATTGAATAAATTGATTTTATTTGATATATATATATATATATATATATATNTTATTGAATTATGGATGTCTAACAATGGTCTTAAATTAAACCAACAAAAGTCAAAATTCCTTCCCATGGGGACATGGCAGCAGTTAACAAAACTTAATATCGATTCAGTGGAAATTGATGATGTCAAAATTAGTTTNTGCGACAAAGTAACTAGTTTGGGTTGTTCACTGGATTCCAGATTATCAATGTATGATCATGTAAAAACGATAACAAAAGCATTTTCTTTTAAGATCGAAGAGTTATATTAGGTTCGTAATTCTTTGAATAAATCTGCCCTTCAGACGTTGGTACATGCACTGGTTCTCTCGAGATTAGATTATTGCAATAGCCTCTTTTATGGGTCGCCTGATAAACATGTTTCTACTTTTCAGTCCATTCAGCATAGAGCGGCCAAGTTGGTTGTTCTCAGATGTAATAATATAACTCCAATTTTGGAAAGTTGGCTTACTATAAAAAATAGAATTACGTACAAAATAAGTCTAATAATTTATTATAAAGCGTTACATGGTTTATTACCAAATTATCTGATTAATAAAATAGAAGAAAAATCTGTAATGACGAGGGGCATGAAACTTAGATCAGAGGATAACATTTTGCTGGTTGTCCCGGGCATCAATTTACAGATCGCATCAAGAAATTTAGCTGTTTCAGGACCGGCTGTTTGGAACAGTTTGCCTAGATCTTTGAAATCTAAGGATTTGAAACTGGATGGTTTTAAGGAAAACTTGAAAACATATTTATTTACACTTTGATTTCGATATTGAATTGTTTTTTAATAACTGCCATCTTTTACCGTATTTTACTTTAATTACTATAATTAATTTAATATGATGGATAGCGCTTTTGAGAACTTTATGATTTTGATAATAATATATATATTTATTTGTTTACATATGTGCTGGTGTGTGTGTGTGTGTGTGGTGTCCGCGTGTGTGGGTACGTGCTTATAATTGTTTAAAGAGTGTGGTAGGTAGGTCTCTAGATAATAGTAAAAGTTAGATAAGGTCTGTTTCTATAATTTTACATGAGATTCAATCTATATTATATATATATATAACAAATGTATATATACAAAAACATATACTATGCTTATTTAAAATATTTGCATATATAAATCATAAGTATACATGTATATTTATTAACAGAAATATACTTAACATAGCTAAACAACATCCGCAATACTTATCAATCAGCTTGCAAATAAATCACACTTCCAGCCTATCAAGACGTTTTCCATGTGATAAAAAAAGTTGTATGGTGCTGGTGAAGGATTTTTAAATGAATTATTAAATTTATTTACAGCATTTTTGTATTTTAATGCATAGAGCATAGATGCTTGTCTTCTTTGTAGTGTACCTGTACATGTATACACATGTTGAAATTAATAAACGGTGTATCACGTAATTGTATATAAAGTATTATTAATATTATTATTCGTATTATTATAATTATTAGAGAATTTATATTTATGTTGTATGTTTATGTATATATATATATATATATATATATATATATATACATATATATATATATATATATATATATATATCCAAATAATATACATGATTCATATATTTTATACGCATGTGACATATATAAATAAAATATGATATAACATATATATATATATATATATATATATATATATATATATATATATATATATATAACAAGTGGTATAACATATAACAGACGAAACGTTTTGTTTGTTATATGTTATATAATGTACTCTCGTTATGATATATATATATATATATATAAATGTATATATATATATATATATATATATATATATATATATATATATATATATGTATATACTTACAAATATAAATAAATATAATATTTATATAGAATAATGACATCAATGTTGGAATATCTATATGATACATAGTGTATGTGTATATATCTCTATGGTATATATACGGGTGGCGATAAAGAAGAGCTGAATTGATCTATCGATCGGTTAGTTACTTACAAGCCGTTAAACATTGTCAGTTATTAATTTTTTACATTTAAATTTTTGTTTTCTAAATGATTTTCAATTTAATTCTGTGAAATTTCATATTTTTATAATTAAATTTTTAAATTTAGAATCATTTAATCTCCCTAACTAGATTTTTGAAGCACGAGGATCAGGGATTGTGTGCTAACCACAACAACGAAGAAAGTAACAAAACATTAACGTTTGTAAAAGCGGCAATAACGGCAACCACACCAGCAGAAACCACATCAGCAGCAGCAACTACAACAGTAATTGTAACAACGACACTAATAACTTAAACAAGTAAGATGTTATGTTTTAAATTTAATCAGTTTATTATTACACGAATTATACATTGATGAGATCTCCACATTTCTCAAATTACTACTTCTACTACTAGTCTTAATGCTTTTATTATAATTTGATTATTCAACTAACATTTTCATCTACAATTCTATCTAGTAATTGTAGTAATTGATACTGTTATTTTGAGTACGCTTGTGTGTAGGCATTTATTTGTGTGTGTGTGTGTGTGTGTGTGTGTGTGTGTGTGTGTGTGTGTGTGTGTGTGTGTGTGTGTGTGTGCAGTGCTGGCTCTGGGCACAGGCAAGAGCGGCACTTTTCTAGTCTCCTTGGTAACCACCAAAAAATGAACGTACAAAACATATGATCTAGTTTCTTTGTAAAGTTTGAACATGATCAGACAACCGCATATGATCTAATTAGAACCTTTGTAAAGTTTGAACACGATCAGACAACCGCGTCTACCCCTTCCGGCAGGTCCCTACGCGTGGACTATGGTATTTGCAATGTCAATCACACTTTTTGTGCCAACATTTCATTGCATTTTTCGTGTGCATCATTTTGGGGAAATGACCAAATCCTCTTCTGTTGTGGGATGGTGGAGTAGTTTTACTCCTTTTTGGCAAGATATTGATCATCATCATCATCAGTTTCAGTGAGAGCTTTCGATATCATTTTATGTGCAACTTCAATGCAAAATAGCAACAACCCTAGTGTCTCCCATCAGTAATCAGTCTCTGCGATACAGCAGCCAAGAGTTTGCCAGTGTCAAATCTAAAATATAGAACAAGGTTAAATCTTTCTTCAATCGAATTTATGGCACTATCTAAAATACAATTGAAACAATGAACACTGGGATGCTTTTCAATTCCTGTACGATATTACAAATATTAAAAAAGATTTTTCAAAGGAGAGTCTTAGAGAAAAATGTTTAAATCTTCCAAAAATATTAGGCACAGATACTTATGCAGATATTGATGGCATTATGATAATGACGAAATTATTAGATGAATTGATTTCATTGTCTGAATTAATTGAACCAAAAACGTCACCATTAAACCGTTTGACAGGTCTTTCTTTAATATCCATAGAAAATGATATTACTAAAAAATTAGATTTCACTGAATTATTGAAGTCTTTTGCATCTGAAAAAAGTACGAAAATAAACTTCTTTCACTAAGTCAGGTTAAAATATGCCCATTTTGTGTGTAATTTGCTTGCTTGTTGTGTTTGTACTGTTTTGATTTAATGTTTTGCAAATATAAAACTTTGTACGTCACTCTTAGTTTCACTTTAAGGTATTTTTTCATATATTGGAGCTTCTTAGTTAGTTAGGGCGGCAAACTGGGATCTTGCCTCGGGCGGGAAAATACTTAGAGCCGGCACTGTGTGTGTGTGTGTGTGGTGTGTGTGTGTGTCAACAATAAATCAATAAATAAAATTAGTGAATTCTTTCATGTAATTTAATACGATTAGAATGATTGAGCGAAATTATCGGACATGATTAGAATAATAAAAAAAAATCAATTATAGATGCGGTGCACTTGTTATTAATAACTGTCGGGCTGAAATTGTTTTTTCAATATTCTATGTGGGGTAATACAATACACACACACACACAACACACACACACAACAAGATAGATAGATAGATAGATGGATGGATGGATGGATGGATGGATGGATGGATGGATGGATGGATGGGTGGATGGATGGATGGATGGATGGATAGATAGATAGATAGATAGATAGATAGATAGATAGATAGATAGATAGATAGATAGATATAGATATATATAGATATTAAATTAAAAACAAAAAGACTTTTAAATGTGCGTGATGATGCAACTAGGTCAGCCCGGGGTTTTCGTCAACCAGCCCTGAAACAAACAATGTCAACATTTTTTTGCAGTTATTTTTTGGGGTGGAATTTTTCAAATTCGCGTTTCTCTGTATGTGTTTATGAAATTTTGTTCATTGTAGGTTGTTCTGCATTTGCATTTATTTGCCAGTGCAGTACTGGTTATGAAGCATTAAATTTTCAAAATGAGTAAAAAAAATAAAGTTATTAATAAAATAACTTCAAGTATTTTTAAGTTGTTCCATTTAAACTTTTTGGTGCTATATAAATGTGTCTCCTCATCAGGAATTTAATAAATTGAATAGTACAATTGTACATATATTAAACCAAAACTTAACAAAAGGTTTAACACATATTATTTACATTAAAGACAGCAATTATTTCACTGTGAACTATCACAGAAGTTAATTAATTTACTAGACTCTCTTGCTTATCTGATAATTGCCGTTGAATCACTGGATAACATACGCCCAAGTTTATTATTGTGATTGCAAAATATTTATGGCAATATGTGCGCGCACGCACGTGGTGTTTGTGTGGTGTGTGTTTGTGTGGTGTTTGTTTGTGTGGTGTTTGTTTGTGTGGTGTGTGTTTATGTGGTGTTTGTTTGTGTGGTGTGTGTTTATGTGGTATTTGTTTGTATGGTGTGTGTTTGTGTGGTTTTTGTTTGTGTGTTTGTGTGGTGTGTGTTTGTGTTGTGTGTGTTTATGTGGTGTGTGTTTGTGTGGTGTGTGTTTATGTGGTGTGCGTTTGTGCGGTGTGTGTGTTTTTTGAAGCAGTTAACATGCATTATGTATTTATTATAGATTCATCCCTTTTGGTTATATTATTATAATGTTATTCATAAAAGTTGCAAGCAACAACCGACCGAACATTTTTGAGTTGATGCGCAACGAGCATCTAGCTTACGTAGTAGTGCTGCTAATAATGAGAACGCTGAATTAAATAAATAATAATTCATTGCAATTTTTTAACTAAACTTCGTTCGCTTCGTAGAAAATGAATTTGAGGGGCAGATGGAGGCAGATGGCTGGCTACTTGTGATGACTAACTGAACCAGTAGCTCGGAACAAGTGAAAATAAATAAATACAGAATATTAAATCAACAAATATTTCATATTTTTATTATCATTTCGATTTAGAAATTTATTTATTGACAATTATAAAAGTATGTATTTTGTTAAAGTTGATACAATCTAAAGGTTAAATTTAAATAATAAATAGGTAATCGTAGCATTTTAATGGTCACTGAATACTTGTCAATCAAAAATCTCGATTTTAATCGTGAAATTGTGAATGTGAAGTTTTCTTAAATTTTTCTAAACAAAACATTATAAGAGAATCCCATGTTCATTACATTCCGATTATGTGAAGCATATTATGGTGAAATCGCATGGTGAAATCAATTTCATCGATTAATTAAACGTAAAAACATACCTGATTAAAACCATAATGACAAATAATAATGGAAACTCTTTTTATACAAACAAAATGAACCGTCGACAAGAGATTAATATAACAATTATCAATTTTAAAAATTGATGTACAATATAAACCACATGGCTCATTATATACGGTTAGTGCAAAAGAGGCATTTCTATTCAATTAAATGGTTATAAAAATTTTCCAACCGCGATAAATGGTTTTTTGTCGATTTAATGACCAAGTCAATTAATTTTTTAACCAATAATAATAATAATATTTATAATAATAATAATTATAATAATAATATTAACAATTGTAACGACTTTTATTTCAAAATTTAAATTAAATAATTTTGAATATACAATATTAAAAGCATTCATCGATTATTCATTATTCATAATTTATATATAGGGTGCAAGGATGATAAAAAATTATGAAATAACAATAATAATAATAATAATAATTACAGCAAATACATACCGCAATGATTTAAAATAATTTAAATAATAACACGATAACTTACGATAATAAATTAAAGTAATAATAAATGTGACCAATGAAAACGTTCAATAACGTAAGAACGTGTGCGATAAGACTTATATGGATTATCATGATCCGATTTAAATACGTATGTACCTTACATTTCTTAAATACGACATGGCGACAAAATGACGCCAACAATAATTTCTTAAATACTGGAGCTGAGGTTATACGTGAATTTAACGGGATGAAAATAAAAATTTAACTTATATAATTTTTGTATTAATGAAATTAAACTTAATAAATTTAAATTAAAACCCATTAATTTGTTTCAAATTTTTACTAGTTTGAATGTTTTTACCGATTCAATTTTTTTTCTTTTTATTTTATTCAATTGTACTTTGTATTTTTTATAATTGAATTATTTTTTTCTCTTCACGTCATCGCCGTACTTATCATCATCCTCATCATATCATCGTCAACATCAACATCTCCATCGTCACCTCGTCATCATATCATCAACAACATCCTCAACATCGTCATCAAACTTCTTCATCATCATCTCATCATCAACACGATCATTACACGCTAAAATGACATTATGCATGCAACAGACATACCACAGATAACTCATTCGGTGAGAATTTTTATCTATCAATAATAATATTTCCTGCACGACCGATCGTCATTTTGACATTAACAATAACATCCAACCATTCATCCAACATTAACAATGACATTAAAGGTAACATTTAACAATGATATTACTGATAACAGCAACAAGAGTAACACCATATAACGCCAGTCACACCCCTCTTCCTAATATTACAATGACTGAATATCTGAAGTCGTGGGCACGATTCATCATCAATTCAAGTTCGTGTGGCGTCTTGCATTTCTCTCCGAACATTCACTGTCGGTGAATAAAACGTAAATTAGGCTTAGGTTAAACTTAGATCACTTCACACGGACATAAAATAAGCGAGCGCACGCACAAATGCGCACACCTAATAAAATAAATTTGTTTAACTATCACTATATGAATGTAAGTTAAACAAACATTAACATTGTATATATATATATATATATATATATACATATATATATTTATATATATATATATGTATGTATGTTTGTATAGTGTGTATACTATGTAAGCATGTATGTATGTACGTAGGTATGTATGTGTGTACGTTTTTTGTATGTATGTATAGTGTATGTATGTATGTATGCATGCTTGTAATGTCATATGTGTGTATGTAAGAAATATGCGACCAGATAAATCGTTGGTGTAGTGTTTCATGGAAAATAAAATTTTATTCTATCATTCCGGTTGGTTCATGTTTTCATTTTATTGTGACTTATTTTTATATAAAGTGAACAAGAATATCAAAATTAATAATTTGTTTAAACATATAAGTATAAATATATGAGTATAAGACAAACTTTAAATTGATTAATCATTAATGCCAACAATTCCGTAGAATTCATACAATGCTCTATACATATATATATATATATATATATATATATATATATATATATATATATATATATATAATTTGTCACAATTCATCGAATTGTTAACTCAACATTTAGTGTACCATTATCAATAGATTTATATTTTATTAACGTCAGCATTCATTCACAAATTATTCATTACAATTTACCTTTAAAATTTTTTTTCACGAAGATTTGAGTAGTAGTGCTGGAAGAAGAAGTTGAAACATGAGTAACCGAAGTAGACATCTTGCGTGGATATCAGATAAACATGTTAGTTGATGTGTGTTGAATGTTGTGTGTTGTTTGTTGGTTGACGTATGTTGAATGTTGTGTGTAGTTTGTTGGTTACTGTTGGTTGTTGTTTTTTGCCAGTTGTTAGTCGTTGTATTTTGTTTCTTGTGCAAATATTAAATACACAACGATCATTTTTTAAAGTTTTATAATATTTCAATATTATAATTAATTTTCTATAAACTTATATAACAAACACTTATGTGTTTGAGAAAAACAAATGTTCACTAAAAAATGAGATAGAATTATCTGGATTAATAGTGATGACATAACAGCGAGCGATTTATGAGTCAGATTTGTACAGCTGGCGTTTAAGTTAAGACATTATAGAAGTTTGTCTGTTCTGGTTGGCGATAGTATCTGATTAGAATACCACGCGGTGCTGTTTGTTTATGACACGTTCTCGTCAGCCCAGTCAGTAGTTGCGTTTGAAAATTTTAAATGAGAAATTTTGATCGAAGTATTTAAAAGATTAAGATCGTTGACGCCATGATTTAAAGCAACAATGACAGCCTATTCAAATAACTGTATGTCGCACGATTACGCTGCATGTGTCTGCTCGTTTGCAATTTTGTATCTGACGTTTCATCAAACCATTCAAACGTCGATAATAATTTTAAATTGTTTGTTTCATGAAATTTTTCTGTAATGTTCAACTTTTTTCTCAAATATTTCAATGTTTGTAGTGCTAACATTTTTCAAAATATTAGCACATGTTTCAAATGTAATGTTGAACTTTTTTTTCTCAAATATTTCAGCGTTTATAGTGGTAACATTTTTCAAAATAAATTAAAAATTTTACATTAATATTTAATATGTTTGAATTGTTGCGAAATAAACGTATTTGTTAGTTTGGTCGATACATTTCAAAAGTCTTAAGGAAATGTGTATAATGCGCTTTGTGATTCGTTCGGTTGTTGTTATATGACTTCGGTCAAACAGATTATGAGGATGGACTGGTTGATAGATTTCAAATAAATATAATTGTGAGATGGAGTGGTGATTGGTGGTGAAATAAAAAAGAATTGCCTATCACGAGATCGGTACATCGTCCGAAGGATGAATCAAAAAAACAATGTTGATGCGCTGTTTGACAAATAAATCTGTGACGACTCGTCTGGTCGCCCTAGTGTAATCGTTTTCACTCATATATTTATCTTTATTCAGAATATTAAATAAAAAAGCAGATTTGACATTAGAGAAAGAACGAAACATTGTCAAACATCGGCTCGACGCGAAGCTTATTGATCTAATGATAACAATACAAAAATTTATATACAGCTAGAAATTGATTCTGAAAACTTTGGTACGAACTTAACATCTGCTAGAGAAAGATTGCTAGAGTACCAGTACTCTCTTTCGAAAATGAAAGAATACGGATCTGAAATTAAGAAGGTTGCCCTACCATGCTTTTTGCGATGATTGTTAATTTAATTATCATTTTGAAATTGTTTGAAACCACCTATTTACTTGACTATTCAAATATGACTTATTTTAAAAAAATAATGCTAAATCTTTTTTTATTGACGTCTTACGAATCAATTAAATTGAATTTAACAACGACTAACAAAAAACATTCAGGAATTTTCAAATGATGATGAAGTCATGAAGGCGTATGAATCTTTGATTGTTAGTCTCTATTTTGCTTCATATTTTTTAAACTTTGAACTAATGAAATTTTCTATCTTATCTAGGATCTAGCGAACGAACAACAGAAATGTCTTGAAAACTCATCTGATTTATTATCTTTAGAAGGCCTTTTTTCAGTAAGTGTTTGTTACACAAATATATAAATAACTTTAAAGACATCTTTGGAAATAACTTTCTTTTTTTTTGAATTTAATTTTATTTTACACGATTTTTCCAAAATTAAAATAATATTTATTATTAGAGTTTAGCTAACGAAATGGCCAATAAGTCGGTTTGTCTTTGCGAAGATTTGAAAATATCATCTCAGTCTGACATTGAAGCTGAATCACCGAAAGATAAATCAGCTAACGTATTTCAGGTGACCAAGATGCGAATATTTCAGTTTGAATCATTACGAATGTTATACTAATTCAACATTTTATAAATAGAACTGCATTCTGTCGGTGAAAAATAATTGGTCATGGCTGACTAAGTTGATGAAGTGCTCTGAAACTCACCTCAATCATTCATCCAATTACCACCAGGTAAAACTAGAAAAAATTAAACCTACCTTGAACATGTTTTGACAAAATTGTTTAATATTGGGTAATATTTTTTGCATCGCTCACAAACTTTATGTAAAATTTTTTTTAAATGTACGACATTCGTCACAAACAATCTTTCCTCGTTTCGTTATGGCAGTATTACCATACAATAAAAGAGCTGAGGCAGTGGTTGCCAGTAGATCTCGAGAAGGCCAACAATTTGTTGAACGTGGCAGAAATGAAAAAAAACCTGCAAGGAGCTACCGTCAACAAGTTGCTTCTGGAAATTAAAGTAATTAAATCGTGAAGTATTTTACTTATACTCATCTCACCACCGCCTCATTCCAAATTATACTATCTCATCATTTTACTATGATACACAATCATTGAAACTATTAAAGAGTAATTATTCTAAAACTCATTAACCTCAGTTTAGGTTTTTTTTTTATATCGAGTTCATATTTAGAAATAGTTTTTAAAGCATTGTTAATTTTATTGAAGGTTATTCATATTTAAAAACGTCATTAATAATGCTTTTTCTCAAACATTTGTATACAGACAGCACTTACTATATTCTTGAGTTGGAACTCCAGACTTCACCAAATTCTCTTACAAAGCAAGCAGTTGGTGCCAGTTCATTTGAGAACTCACAAAATCACCCAACCTCGAATGGCTGTGTCACTAGCCAAGTACCAAACTAAAAATGTAAGCATTCCCATTTTGTACACCTTATCGATAATTTTACGTTTCAAGTATTTTTTTACATAAGTGACAGCTGATCATGAGAACAGTGTGAAAAATAAATCATCTGTTTAGCAATCTATCAATTTGCTTGTCTTAAAAAATTTTGTGGCTTGTTAAAACTCGTAGAGAATAAAATTTCAAAAAATTGTATGTATGGTGTGTTAATATTCCTTTGCAGCTTTTTTCTATGGGATCAAGTTAAGCCGCTTGAATAATAAATATTGATACTTTTAAACACGTATCTAATTAGAAATAATTTCAGGCAAAGCTCTTGTATAATTTTTTTATTCTTAGACGTTTAACTAACTCCTTCAGAAAATTTCAGTCAATAGTGACACAAAAAAAACGTGTTAAAGTGTTTAGCTGAAAATGTTACAATTATTTTTACAGTGATTTCTGTTTCAATTTTTAATGGCTTCAAAGGTTCAGAGAAATGAATAGCTTAATAATATTAATATAAATAACTCCAGGTGAAAATCGAAGAAGGAGAAGAGGTGATTGTGCAGGACAATAGTAGAATTGAAACTTGGGAGGTAGTTTGTTTATTATTGCTTTCTAATTTATTATCTGATTGAAGACTTGAACTCTTGCTCATCATAAACCCGTCGAAGGTGAGGAACGTAAGAAACGAAGAGTTTGTGATTCCGTCTGTTATATTAACCATACCTGGTCCCGATCCTGAAGCCGTTGATGCCGCTCTCAAGTTCGCTAGCACAGCACAACATCAAACACTTCATATCGTTATTCTTCATCTGCTTTTTTAATTGATTTATGTTCGGCGTATTCGTAATTATGATAAAAATCTCTATCATCTACTTATTATCTATTGATATGTTGATGAGTATCCGTAATTTAGTTTATTGTTTTCAAGTTACACTCCTTTCTACCAAAAACACATTTCCATATCGCTTTAATTGTCACCATTTGAAGCAAACACTGCATACAAATTTCAATACTTAGGTTGACGTTGGAATTTTTGGGCATATGGACAGTGATGGTGAAGAAGTACGGAAGGACAATCATCTGGTTCCTCCTGCAAGTTATCCGCGAGTGGACACCCTCTGAGGTTGTAACAATTGTTCCAAATTTTAACTAAAATTTTTTTTTACATTGAAGCAGTTTATTTTTGTTTTTGTCTACAATTTTATATGATACATGTACATTTTATTGTTGCTGACACTTCATAGTTTTCCATCTTAAAAATATAAGGTAGCATTTGAAAACAGAATAATTATCTAAAACTTTAAAATTAATTTTAATTATAGTTATAATTCGTAACAGTTTAATGGTTGTACATCACTCATAATGTTAGACTCACCATATCATATCAAATTGCTATTTAAAATTGCCATATAAGGTGTTGATATTGAATTACGTCCAACAAGTTGAACAATGTTCTGAGTAATGTCTCATGTCAATATCATTTATGTTTCAGTTGGTTTGGTGAATATAAATTTTTTAATTTCACTCAAGATTTTGAAATGAGAATCATTCATAAACATTTCCATTTATAAAAATTGTGCTGCATGCAATTCAGGATTTATGGGCTATTTTTAATTGCAGTTCAAAAAATTTATTAATGACAGTTTTTATACTTATAGTTTTAATGTCAATCATTAATTCTAAACATAGCAAAGCATAGAACAAAAGCAAATGATGGTAGCGTCAAAATAAATCGTTAATTACATTGTAAAACTTAACAGCGTTGATCAAAGTTAACGACGCAGGTTGTCTGCTGACGATTTATAACCTAGCAGACATTAAAGTCAATCAATGTTACCTATTCACGTTGATTTGAAGTATTCAAGCCAATTATTATTTATCGTTTAGCATAATGGTTGTACTTTGGCTTAATTTTCAACCTACATGTTCTTAGAAAACTTCAAAAATTTTGTTAATGTAATTAATTGTTTATCCAAACGTATTGTATCATTCATTTTTAATAGGTTTTCTAAATTGACACAAATTTTTCTTATCCTTCATCTTATGAGTACGATTATCATTATAAAGTGATTAAATTTATTTAAATAGCAAAAATATCATATAATCGTTAGTCAGTGTGGTGTGAACTTTTACGAAACATGATTACATATTAAAATATTTGGCAAATGCCGAGAATTTTTTTAACTAATGGAAGAGCAAATTATATCTTTACATTTAAGATACCGGAAAGCACTAACTCATATTATTCTGTTATTGAACACAAATGTATGTTAATACATACATTTGTATGTATGTTCATACATACATACATGCATGCATGTATGTATGTATGAACCCATAATTGATTAGAACTATAGGGAAGTAATAATCATATCCGGGTTCAGCTTTAATCTATGTTAAAGGCTTCGCACAGACAGGTATTTTAACGCTCCATCCAAAATACAGAAAGAATTATATTTTTAAAGTAAAATAGAAAAGGATTGCTGTACATAACTCTTATCTAATGGTTCACCCGATACTTCTACAATCCTGCTACAGAGTTCATTCAGAAAACTCTGAGTCTGAGCATCGGTTGGACCAAAGGTCTCAATGCAGACTGGCTGAAAAATTTTGCTTTCTGCAAGAGCAGCATATTTTGAATTTTTAAAGTCTGCGGCTCTTAAGGCAGCGGCACCCGCCTCCTGTGAGGTAAGATTAATGTACCTTTCAGCCATGGTGTGAGGGAACGTAACATCCCAAGCAAGGGAACGTCCCTGCGCCCATGGTGAAATAGTATATTCATCGGGCCTGAGGCTACCTTCCTCCATAAGACCCGTGGGTTCTTTAATTGTGGGTATGTTTACCCTTTGAAAGCACCTGACCAAAAAGTCGTTCATGGCCGAGTGTCGAGCCTGTCTACCAGGGCCCAATCGACACGAAAGACCATGGTAGCCCAGGGGTTCAACATTGGCCCCACATAAACAAACATACTCGGTTAAAATGGGTAAACCGAGTCTCAGTCCCAAACTGACACGAACACAAGAGTCGTCCAGCCTGGTACCACAGGCGGAATTTGGGACCGCCTTCAACAAAGATGATCCCAACTCACTTTTTACAGCCATTATCCTGGCTTTATCAAAATTTGATTGGTTCAAATCCAGCAGCTTAGCAACTGAGCTGCTGATAAATGGAGCGTTCCACTCCTTTTGAGAACGGGTTTCGATACAAATCCCCGCTCCGTGGACGGTCCGGAACCCTTCAAAAACTTGGGTTCTGAAATTGTCGGAATATATTTTATCCCTGGGCAACAACAAATTTTGGAGAGGAACCGTGGCAGCAGCAGAAGGCAAGAAGGCAAAAGGTGCTAAATCCACCACGGTACCTAAACCTAAGCCACCAACCGCGATGGGCAGGGTTGCCTGTAACCAACCTTTCTGGTCAAGGGAAACGTTGAAAATTGATTGGAAGCCGTCACAGAGAGTTTGATCAAAACATTGAAGCATCAAATTATCGAGGCTGGGCAACGTTCTTAAAAAAAAAGTCAAACGAGGCAAGTACATCGCGTGCAACAGCAAGGTCAAGGCATCATGCTTCGAAACTACCTTCAGTCTAGACATAATAAATTTAAATTTTTCCAATTTTTCACCCCAGAAAATATTACGTTTATTGCAAGGAATAGGAAAGAGCCTAAAAAGTCGATGTCATTTTTAGGAAACTGTTTAATTTTGAAAGAATTTTCTATTAAGTTTGGATGATTTGTGAAGAATTCACATTTTTTAAAGTTTAATTTCAAACCCAAATCAGTCTCATGACCCACAATTGAATTCAAATCCCTCAGCACATTTTCAATCTTTCCACCAAGTGAAATGTCATCCAAGTAGGCGACAATGAATTTGGATTCCAAAGACTTCAACAGAGGGTTGATTGCAAGAGAGAAGAGCAATGGACCCAGTGGGTCACCTTGCTGAACTCCTTCCTCTGACAAAATTTTTGTGCCACTAAAAGACAGAATGGATGGCTTATCATAAGCCGACAAACAAAAGTTGTACAATTCTGGCACAACCGACTTCACAGTGAGCAGCAAGTGATCCCGCCTTAGTAAGTTAAACGCATTGGAAAAATCCAGTTTCAAAAAACATTCATCATCATCCATGTTATCAACAAAACGTCTAGCGGCGTGAATCGCTCCCTCTGCGCCACCGCTAACACCAACGCCCAACTGCTGAGGTTAAAGCAGGGGGACAACTCTGTCTTTAATGATGTGCATGGCACATTTCGCAGCCAAACGCCTCCAAACACAACCAACTACAATTGGCCTGATACCCTCATCTTTTTTTAACAGAGCAACCAGTCTTCCACCAAACAAAATAGGAGCCACCTCTGGCGGACAGTTCCCGCTTAGAATCAGGTTGACAAATGAGGCAATCAAATTCACTAGATCAGAAGAATCTGCTTTTGAAGACGTAACGTCTCTTAGATGTGCAGGCGTGAGACCATCTCTGCCGCCAGAAGTTCCCTTAGGAAAAGACTTTAAACAGTGCAGCACCTGTTGTGAATTAACCGTTAAGCTTGAAGCCTCTTTGGGTAGACATTCCTTTCTGTTTGAGGGAGCGTTTGGATGTTTCTCCCTTAGGGAACCGGTACCGGTGCAACTGTATCTGTTGAAGACAATAGCTGTAGCGCGTTTCGAATGTTTCCTTTTTCAATCTTGGATCTAACTGATAAAATCATTTTAGCTTCGGCTGAAACTTTTTTGCTGTACTTAACAACAGGCTCCAAGGATTCCACCATCCTTTCCACCGAACAACCGCCGAATGCATCGAATCTCTGGGTAATAACACCTGTTGGGTTGTGACGTTTACCCCCTCGAGGACTCCTCCTCAAAACCATTGAGGGCAGAAACAACAGCTTATACCAACTTGGAGGCGATAGAGGTTTTTCGATAATTTCTTTCAAAACCTTGGCCAACAACTGACTAAATTTGGGTCTGCACTGCTTGGGAAGATGATCATGCAAACAAAAATTGGCAGATCTAGAAAAAAAAAATTCATCCGCTATGTCGCATTTTGGGGCAAGCACAACATGATTTTTCTTGATAGAAAGATTACCAGCATTTTCCAAAGATATACGTTTTAGCACCACCGGAGGCCTGGCGAGAGGGCGAGAGAGCCGGGACACTCAGAACCTTTAACTTTTCCCCCATGACGCATAAGTGCCCCATCTGGGCGGGTACGAAAATGCATATTGCAAACATGACAACGGGTAAGACCTGAGCCAGTTGCTTGACTAAGAGACATAATGCAGGATGGAGCGCCTGAACGGAATGGTTCAACCAAGGTTAACAAGTCAAGCCAATTCAAATATTGGCTTAGTTAAAACCAAGTTAAAATCAAACAACCTAGAGGAAACGAAAACAAAAAATGGTTTGTTTTCGTTCAAAACAAGCAAAATGGAATTGTGGTGTAGAAAAACGTGTGTAGAAAAACGTGTGCCACTTGATAAAAGGGACAAGCCAGGTGTAAGTGTGGTGTAGAGGACCGATACCACTTGACCAAACAAAATGGGAATGTGATTTAAAAACGGGAATGTGGTACAACAACGGATACCACTTGATGGCAAGAGCGAACCAGATGGGATTGTGGTATAAGAGACAAATACCACTTGATGAAGGCAACAATACCACCTGATGAAGGCAACAAACCAAATGGAAATGTGGTATAAAAAGCGTGGTACAAAAATTTTATTTATTTTTTTTTTCCTTCCCTTTTCTTTTCCTTTTTTTTTATTTTTATTATATTATTTATTTATATGTATTATTATTTTATTTATATATTAATTATTTCGGATACCCCTTGGTTGGGGCAAAAAACAAAGTGGGAATGTGGTGTGAAAATACCACTTGATGGAAAGAGCGAACCCGGTGGGGTTGTGGTATAAAAGACAAATACCGCTTGATAAAAAAATAACAAAATGGGAATATGGTATAGAGGATTGATACCACTAAATGAAAGCGACAAGCAAAATGGGATAAAATGTGGTATAAAAAAAACGGATTTTATTTTTTTTTCCTTCCCTTCTTTTTTTTTATTTTATTTTTATTATATTAATTATTTATATGTATGTATGTATATATTTAATTTTTTTTTTATTTGGGGGTTAGCTTTGGTGAACTGAGCGCTGTGAACAAGCTATGGAGAGAAACAAGGACCATTATGGAAATAAGTAGTGAAAACTACAATGAATACTAAGGAAATATTAACCGAAAAAATTCTCAACAATGAAACGCACCAACGTGAAAATGAAATCTGAGTTTAATAAACAACAGGTAGAAAAGCGACACGACACCATTCAAAACAAGACCCGCAAAAGTGCACAAACAATGAATGTACTGTGAACGTAAACCATTGAGGAAAATTTAAGAAAATTTAAGAAAATGACGCCAGAATAATAGAGATTTTTTTTTTTATTATTTTTGTTTATTTTTTATTATTATATAAAGAAAGATTGAAGATGAATTACGAAAGAGTTAACGTTTTTTTTACAATATATTTTTGTTAATTTTTAGAATTTAAAGTTTAGTAATGACAAACATGGAGAAAAATGATATTAGGAGATAAGGAAAAGCGTAGAAAATAGCTGAAAATTGCAAAGACTCTGTTATCTATTATTCTATTATATTAAAATTAATTTTGAACAAAAAAAAAGGAAAAAAAATTAGGAAATTAAGAGAATTTTAATAATTTTAAAAATGAAAGATGGAAACCAACCGGCCTGTGCGAAAGTTGAACGTTGTATGTATGTATGTATGTATGTATGTATGTATGTATGTATGTATGTATGTATTTATGTATGTATGTATGTATGTATGTATGTATGTATGTATGTATGTATGTATGTATGTATGTATGTATGTATGTATGTATGTATGTATGTATGTATGTATGTATGTATGTATGTATGTATGTATGTATGTAGTATGTATGTATGTATGTATGTATGTATGTATGTATGTATGTATGTATGTATGTATGTATGTATGTATGTATGTATGTATGTATGTATGTATGTATGTATGTATGTATGTATGTATGTATGTATGTATGTATGTATGTATGTATGTATGTATGTATGTATGTATGTATGTATGTATGTATGTATGTATGTATTTATGTTTGTGTGTGTATGCTTGTTTGTTTGTTTGTTTGTGCGCGAGTGCGTGCTTATACATATAATAATGTTTTATTATATATTTTATCTGAATGACAAATATTTGCCTCAAAATTAGCATTAGTTTGAATGTATATTTCTGGAGTGTTTGAATGTACCAAGGAAATTCCGTTCGAATAAATATGAGTTTTTGATGTTATGCTACACTATAGAAATATAGGCCTATGTCATGTCATTATTCACTTTTGTTTAAAAAATAGCTGAAAAGTTATGAACATCGGATAAGTTTTATCATAAATTCGTAACATAAAATAGACACAAAAATTTGGTAACGCAATCTTTCTGATATTTTATCATCAAAGGAGAAAATGTTGAAAAATCTGTCAAAGAAAGAAAAAAATGAAATATTACATCTTCTGAAATCGATTGAAGAAACTTTCAGCAGATATTGGAAGTCTTACAAGTTGTACGTAGCACTCGAGAGCAGGATGGAACATTTAAAAAAAATTCTCATTCAACGCGGCGATGAAAGCATTTGTAAGTAGTTCTGGTTTGGAGGTTTTACCATTCGTTAATTTTATTTTTAAATTTCATTTTTCAACGGGTTTCAATTGTTTAGATGTTTACCAAATTATTTTTAGCGCTTCTCTGTTAGCTTGTTCAAATAACGAGAATTCGCGTGCCTAAAAATAATCCATAAATTTAATTGCCTGAGCAGATAACAAGAGAAATTTTAATTTTTAATAAACAGCTGCTGAAAAAGGTTCACTACTAGTCATTCAAACTGTACAGTTGGAAGACCTGCTGGCTAAATACAGAGTAAGTAATATTTTTTTTTAAATATCTCTTGGTGGCATTATTTTTAATTTTAAATGATTATTTTTTAAATAATTCAGTGCTTTATTAATAATTACAAAAATAAATTTTATACGCAGAGCTATGTCAAATGTCTTCAGGAACCTATTTTGTGCAAAAGATCCAAAAATTCTTTCTCTGCTACTTTTTGGATAGTGAATCTATCTAGCCAACTTGATTCCAATCAAAATGCAACTTAGATTCAAAACCATAATTTTGATGAATATAACTGATTCAGCTATTCGTGTCACTGAATGCTGAATGCGTAAGAACTGCACGCTGCCCTGACCCAAGCTGCACTGCGAGAGAATTTTCACATTTTATCCATGAACATTTATTTGATAGTTAATTAATCAGTCGGTGCAATCTACAGCGTGTGCAGTAGATTCGATTACCGGACGCACTAAGTTCAAATACAGACTTGCTGCCCATCATAACAAGTTTCTTATCTCGTTGATCCTTACACGGGTAGTAGCTGACACTTTTGGCCGTTAAATAAGTATAGTGTAGTGTAGCGTAGTGAACTTGTCCAACGTTAAATCGATGTTGAACAGTGTTGTCGAAATGAAAATCCTAACGGCAGAAACTAACAATCTTCAATAATAAATAAAACACCACAAGCTAATGAAGTGATTCGTGGGAGCTATATAAAAGGAAAACTGCGATACTAATCTGAAAGGTATTCGGGCTGCTGATGAGTCTCCGGTAGGAACGAAACCCGTGTCCTGTCTATCCAAACGAATACTATTCTTTTCTTCTCCTGGTTCGTGTTCCTGGTTCGGTGTTCTTATACAACCGCAACAGTGTGGAAAGGCGTAACGTAATTTGCCAAAAAATATTAAAACTCCTTAAACTGACAAAATGAAAAAACTTGTTGATTAGCTATTAGTAATTACTTATTTTTTTAAAACAGGAATTTTGGAAAAATTGGGAGATATTCAAAGTGTTGAATGAAACAATGAAACATCCCGAATGTCTATTAACTGTTTCTAACTGGCATCAATATCAATATTGTGATTTTGAAGAATGGACCAGGTTAATTTTATTTAATTGAATGAATGAATAATATTTAATATTTATGCTTTTTGTCTATAAGTCAATTAGCGTTATAATTATGAAATCGCAATTATTTAGAAAATGGCAGCTAGCTCTTGAGTTTGATGAGGATGAGTTCAATGAACCAGTAGATGAAGAAATTCAAGTGGAAAGAGCCAAGGAAACTGCTGAAGCATCTCAACTGTACACCAGTGAGCAGGAAGAAAACCAGACATTCATCATCACGGGTAAATTATTTTATATCATGTGTAACTTCTTATTTGCCAACTAAGTTAATCAGATTTTTTTATTGTACAAGATTAGTAATACAAGTTAAATTGTTGAAGGTGTGATGGATACAAAATCAGAAGAAGAGATATCGTTAGACGATGCGATAGAAAAAGGTATCATCAACCAAACGGAGGGTAAATATTACGACACCAAAAAGAGAAGTTCTCTTCCTATTCCCGTAGCCATGAGTGAAGGAAAGATCAAAGTTAGCCACTTAGTCGTGTGAATATTGTCAATCAATAAAAAGTTGTAACATCACTTTTTTTTCTTTAAAAAAGGTTGAAAAGGTGGACATAAAAAAATCTGCTGAAAAAGTTAAGGATATCGGTTTAATAACTATCACAGTTATTAAAGAATCTAGACCTTACAAACTGAAAGGAGTGATAGATACGAGAAATGATCAGAAGTTGTCGGTAGAAGAGGCAACAAAATGTGGCATACTTGATCAAAAAAACAGCCAGTACAAAGATTTGGTCAGTGGGAGCGTTATCTCATTGGCTGATGCGCTCGATAGTGGTTTGCTCATTGTTGAATTTCAACCTATAAATGGAAATGGCAGTGCAACCGCGTTAGTCGTTGTTTTTTAAATGAACCATATACCTTAATACAATTTTTAAAACTTTGTCACTTGATTAAAAAAAATAATTATTAAAGAAAATTTGCGTATAAAACAGTGAACCAGTAAAAGAGACAAAGACGTATGCGGTTAGCGCAGTCGTGGACATGCTTAACAACCAAAAATATACATTCTCTGAAGCCGTAAGGGCTGGCCTTATAAACGCTGACGATGGATCATATTTGGACAGAAGAACAAACACCAACGTATATATTGGAGACGCAATCAAGGAGAGTTACCTTAAAGCCATCATTGTGAAAAATCCAAAACTTTTAGATATCAATCCAGCAAACAGAATAAGCATCAGCGAAGAAAAAATGAATTTCTTCAAGCAAACTTTAATTAAACCGCTGCGAGCTCTGAATGCGCTGAAAATCGGCGTGAGTGAATAAATTAATGTTCTCTGTTCTGCTGAGTCCCTATTATTTCGACATTTTTCACGTTTAAACAATCACTTTTAATAGCCAGATATATTATCGATTAAACTAATTTATCAAATCAATCTTTCTGTTATATTTCGGTTGCAAAACCAAAACGAGATGAATAATGACAATAACATGTCCGATGATTAAAGAGAAATATTTTTTCACTGTTATATTATCCACCGTCCGTTTGATTAAGCAGGTAGATGGTAGTCGAGTTATATTTTTAATTACTTGAGTACGTTTCGAGATTTTATTGTTTGTTAGGAACAATATATTTTGAAACAATCCACAAGGTGCTGATATTGATGTATTTTTTTCTTTTTGCCATTTGAACAATTTTATAATGTAGTAAGGTTTTGAGTTTAAAGTCTATTTTTAATATTGCATTTTATTTGAAATAAATTACAAAAATATGTCCGCAGCTTTTCTAGATTTTAATATTTATTAACAACTAATTAAACAAACTGAACAGGAAACAACATAAATAGAGATTATTTACAAACTTTGTCTAGTTTTTCAAAATAATGTTACAAGACCATAGATATAAAAACTCTTATAGTTTCTATGTCTACAGATAACAACAAAGCGATTGAATAGACTTTATTGAATGACGTTAAAAATATCACTTGATCTCAATTTATCAAATCGACATACATGAGAATCAAGTCTATCATCATTTTATAAGAATTTATTCATGAAAATGCACTTTAACAAAGGAGCGAATTTCTTATAATTACAGAATTTTCAGCACGAATTACAAAAATGTATGCAGTTGATCATGAATTGGGCCGTGGAAATCTTTGAACAAAATGCATCAGAGCAAAATTAGCGGACCACCAGAAAAACCAACGTTATATTCTCTATTCTTTTTATAGAAACGATCGTTTTAGCTCAGTAGTCAGTTTTAATTACCATTCATATTTGCACACATTTTGGAATAAAAAAGTTGAAACCATGAAAAATTTGAGAATAATGAAGAGCGCAGTTTATTATGACATACTCACGCACACATACACACACAGACACAAGCATATAGTTCGCCTATTAATCTATCTATGCAACGTAATGATATTGATTGGTAGACTCCTTATCCCTCTCCATGTAATCACGATCTATCAAACTTTCTATCCTCTTCTTTAGGTCAGTTGACTGCAGAGAAGATTAACATAAGCATAAAAATAGATCATAACAGAACAAATATAAAATATGATTCTTTAGATTAAAATTCACTAAATTTAGTTCTGAAAAATGTCTTCTGTGCATGCAACTGTCACGAATGTCAAGGAAGGAATCATTCATTCAGCAGAGCAATTGATGAAACAGTCAAGTGAGGAACACGAACCTTTACAGGAAATTTGAGTTGGTCAAAAAGTTCAGCGATGAGTTGGTTGTGTGTGAGTGTCTTCCTCATCTTCATGATGCGAACGATGGCAGCATCTACCTGGTATTGACGATCTTGAAACACTCGCTCAGATGTTATCATGTTCTCTTCTTGCTGTTTAATTGCGTCATCATTTAAAGTTTCCTCAAAATTTAATGTTATAATCATCATATGAAATTACATCACCAATTAATCTTATATCATCGTTTAATTTTATATCATTATTTAATGTTACACCTTCACTTAATGTCATGCCATCATTTATAGTGATAATGCAATAATTTAACATTGCAAAAAACTTTTGCTAACAGTGTGTTTTCAAGTTAAGTTCATAATTTATAACAAGCTCAAAACATAAACTAATAAAAATCAGAAGCACACGTCATAGAACTGTTAGATTGCCAAATTAGTTATATTGAGATAGAAATAATTTTATTTGAAACTCAGTCACAGCAAGTACTAACCGTTTCTTTCATTTGGATCTGGTTGATTTTAATGCGGTACAATTTATGTTGGAAATCCGTGGCCACAGTGAACTTGTCGCCGTCATCCACATCTTTACCCTTCATTAAACATTTGCAATAAATGTAAGACTGGTTAACAGCGCAATAACAACCAGTGATGTAGTAACACTCATGTTAGTGTGGTGAACGATTGTATGTTTGAAATGATTTGAAGCGTGAAGAATTAACGATTGTATGGCTTGGACCATCCGATTGATGTGACTATCTTAATTATATCTTTATTACTGTTGGATGGTCAGACAACCAAACACATAGATTAAAAAATTTGTTCTTCAAAATGTTTTAACATGTGGAGTGCATGCTTGCGGAATCCCACAAATTTGACGGGGGACCAAGATTTTGAAAAATATTTGACGACCGAGGGGGAGGAATTATCCGAAAAAGGACAACGGGGAGCTTACAAAAAAGTGGGTGATCATGTGTTTTATTGTTAGTGAAGTAATGTGACGAGGTTCTATGCTGGATTTGAGACTAACTGTGGGCAGGCTAATGAAGCCATGATCACAAATTAAAACAAAATGTACTATGCAGTGCACAAATCTGACTGCGACTACGGCTCTGGCTGGATTTGTTTTTGTAAATCCGGCTCCGGAAAAATTAAATCCGGTACATCCCTAGTAACAATATGCTTGAATAAATTTCTTATTGATTTGAAATAAAAGTTATTTATTTGTTTTGCTGTTTGGCGTTCTCATTGCTCTTTGTCTTTGACATTCGAGATAACAGTACTTGCACTTGTACTTCAACTATAGTACTTGTATTTGAGGGCTAGGTACTTGTACTCGAGAAAATGTTTTCAGTAGTTGTACTCGTACTTGAGGCATGAGTACTAGTACTTAAGTACTTGAAACATCTCTGGTAACAACTAATTTGAATGGTTAATGTGATTCATTTTACGAATAAAAAAAAATTAAGAGATCAAGTAGAGAAACCTTGGGGTGTTTGACGAGTACTCTTGCTTTGCCACAGGCTAGGGATTGCAAAGTTCTCTTCAGTTCCGTGATTTCTGCATCAATGAGAAATTAAACAGGTGAGTATATAAAAATAAATTGAGAAAATTGAGAATAGTAAACAAACCAATTTTGGTAGTTTCTTTGATTTCTTCAATGCTGAGTTCCTCTGAATTATTGAAAAGAAGTAAACACAACGCTTGGAACAATGAGACCAAAAGTTCTTTGCGGCCCTGTATCAAGTAAAAGTTAAAACGGTAACCATTCCAATAAATTCCTTTTTCAATTTGAAAAATAGAAAATCTTTAAACGATTCCTATCATCACTTCATGGAGTTTACATTTTCAGCGGAAGCGGAAAGTATACAGCAAATAAAATAACATTTATTTAACATTCCATGCACGGATGCTCACCCCAGGGTTACTATCTTCCTAATTTGAAAAAGCATGAAGCAATAATTGACTGATGCATTAAATGGCATGTTATAAGGACCTTTGATTCTTCCCTTGTTAATGCCAACCGGTCAGAAAAGTTTCAAAAACTCAACCAGAAATAAACGTCAGCGTGATTTAATAAATTCAAACATCTTAAACAATGTCAACCTTTGAATTTGATCACTAGACAAACATTCAATTAGAAATGAAATTAATTGAACAGCTGCTGGTTTCGTTGCACTGTTTGCACAATGCTTTCACAAAACTGACTGATTGTTAATGAATGTACCATACATGAAAACGGGTACGATTTTTGAAAAATCAAAAAAATTATGGAAATGATGAGAGAAAATGTGAAACAAACGGTAGTGAATTCAGCCTTGAGGACGCAGTGACCCAAATTGTGCTGCCACTGCAACCTCCTTCCACTGTGCTTTGAATGATAGAACTTGCTGAATATTTCTTGGTACTGCAACATCTGCAGAGGATTTCATTTCCAATTTTTAATTTATTGAGCAAATTTATTGACAAAATAACTAAAACATGAATAGAAAACGAAAAAGCACATAAAATAATAGAAAATAAAAGAAATAAAATAGTTGTTAACTAGTTTAGGTTAGCAAAATTGAAAACGCATAAAAATCAAACGAAATTAACAGGTTGGAATAAAAAATGAAGGACACTGAATGTTAAAATAAGAAAATAAATGCAAGAATGAAAAAAGGCAGTTAATACCACAGCAGTAAATCAATAAACCAACGAAATTCGCAGCAAGTAAAGAGAATCATCAGCAATGAACATGCCCAAACAAATGAAAATTTCATGTGAAAAAAGTAACTTCTTCTGATAGGTTGACGTCGGTCGGTGTATATGTTGGCCAGTATCCCATGGTTAGCACATTGACGTACAGCTCTATGTTACAATTACTTGGCAAAGTAACATTCGTCATGTGCTGCAAGCAGGAGTTTTATTTATTACATTAGTGATGATCATTTAGCTTTAGAAATTAAGAATGGTGCCAAGGTTTTCAAGATTTTCATAATGTATCAGTTGAAGTAGGCGTACATCACAACGAACGAGAAATTAATAATAAATCAATAAGAAATAAATTATGTTTCGCAAAATAAGAAATCTAGACAGAAGAAGAAAAGTAGAAGAAAGACACTAGCAAAATAAAAAAACCTGTTTGAAATTATGCATGATGTCTTTCGACAACTCCATGTCTTTGAACATTCCTTCCAACTTGCTCGTGAATCCTCCGCCACATTCTGCTCATTTCATATTTTATTTTTATTTATTTTATTCTCTTCGATAGCCACACAAACAATAAAGATTATTTCAATGGCAAGTTTTGTAAGAAACTTCATTACAAGCAAGAAAGCACCAACCTTGCTTCAACTTGGACAACATTGACTTCTCTGCATCGTCAGAGGCAGTCTTCCCCACCAACAACCTTTTGGCAAAATCTTTCTTGTAGAAAGCTTCATAAACATCCTTACCTTTAAACGAATGAAAAATCAAATAACTCAACAATCACCATGAACAAAATTGATGACTTGTAAATACTTATTGAATTTGATAACATAAAATTAAAAATAACACAAAAATACTAATATAAACTCTGACAACCATTCAACACAACAGCACAGCATGAAATATGACACTCTAGATGGAAGTACCCAACCAAATGATTCCTGGCACTATGTAACCATATTTAACAAAAAAAAATAACAAAAAGAAGAAAGATGAGTTTCATGCAGACCGTGAATGAAACGAAACAGGACCATGATCTTGTCAAGCAGCTTCTCCAGCTCTTCTTCTGTCGACTCCTAACAATGAAAAGTCAAAATAAATATTTCATTATCCATTTGAACATTATGAATAAAATAGCTATGGGCAAAGCAAATTTAAGAAATTTTTAAGACAATGCATTCACGCACTAACCTTGTTTCCAGCTCGCAGCTTTGAATCAACGTACTTCGCTAGCAGTGGGCACAATTCAACATTTATTAGCAAATTAGTGAATGCAATACATTTATCACAATGAGTATAATTTTTATATGAAACAAAGGCAGATCACTAATAAATAACATGACACCAATATTCACACAACAAGTACAAAAATGATGATATAAGAAAAAATTACACAAGCAAAACACAACGCAGAACAGCTAAAAAACACAAATCACACAGCACAGCACGATAAAGAACAACACACACACACAAAAAAACACAAATCACACAGCACAGCACGACAAAGAACAACACACACACACACACACACACCAATGACTTCGGCTGGTTTGTTCTGTCTCTGATTGATGAACTGTTCAAACGATTCCTTCATGATGTTGATGAACTTGTCATTTTTGCAGAAACACACCTCAATGATCTTGTCTATCTTGTCTTTGAAATCTGAGTTGAGCAATTGCATTCATTCTAGGCATTTTAGAGCTTTAAACTGAGATACATGGGTGGATGAAGCAGATGGATGGATCCATATAGCTAGATGGATAGATGGGTGAATGAATGAAATAAAAAAGAACAAGAACGGAACCTAAAAGATTTTGAACCATGTCCTTATCTTTTTCAGGGTCGTTGTTGTGATTGATTACATACAGAGTGCCAGTTTTCTAAAAATTACAATCAGATGATGATTTATATTTCATCACTCATCTACTTACCACCACCTAAGTCACCAGAACATTCTAGAAAACTTTAAAAAAATTTGCCTTTAAATTATAACTACATCTTACACGCAAATATTCTTGTAAGAAAAATTAATTTAAAAGAATTACGAGCCTGCATTTGTATAATAGTAAACACCAACCTTGATGTAGTTTGAGAAATTAATCATCAGCTCCTTGACGCCATCTTTCGTCCTTGAAAGCAGATCAAATAACAAGGTCAGGTCACCTATCCTGTTCTGCTCTAGCAACATGTCCAATCCTGAAAGTTATTTTTAAAAGGAATCTTTAGAAGATTATCTACAAGAAGAAGATGATTAAGAAATACAATGCGATAACAAATTATCATGACTGAAATAACACTAAAAATGTTAACCACAAATTTTTATAAATTTCATAAACGGAAAGATGAATTGAAAAGAATGGAATCAGTGAACAGCAGTAACCTTTCTGGAGTATTGATTTTGTATGGTTCTCTATCAACTCAACCTCCAAGCATGATATCAGAGGTTTTCTGGAGCAAATTTAATTTATCAAACTATAATCACATTAAAAGCATTGAAAGTATTGTTAGCACTCGACAAAAAATTTAACTGAAAAACACTTCTAATAAACTGGGATAATGTAAGAACAGCAATTGCAAGATACTTCCCATTTGTTTTAAACATTCACAAGTAGACAGACACACAGACAGTAAAATAATACAACATATAATATTCATAAAAATTGTTAAATTTTTAATAAAACAAACAATAACTTCATTTGTTCATGAAACCTTCAATAGGAAGAATAATATACTCGAGAAATAAGATATGGAACACTGTAATTACACATCCATAAGTTGTCATGTTGTACATCTTAAAATTTTAAGAAAGAAGGAAAGAACCTTGTTGATTGGTCGAGGTAGTAGAGGATGCGTTCCGTTTCCTCTTTCAACCTCCTATCGACATGATGTATGTACATTGGAACCTAAGTGGAAATTTAAGTCGCTCTTACTTTTTAATAATATATTTGTTTCACATCACGCCACAAAATTGCAATAAAGGTTTGAATGAGCTGGCAGGGGCAGTAGTAACCAGTGCAAACTTGCATCCAACAAGCATGTCACTGTCACAACTGTTGGAAGGTGCTGATTGCTTATGGGGTCATCAGTGTTTCAAATTCAGAAAAATGTTTAAATATTTTGTTGTAGAGATACAATTTTGTTGCACACTATCTTGAAAAATAGAAAAGTTCATTGGCGCTTGTTTAGTCCACTGGCAATTACATTGGAGATAAATTTTTTCTCTTGCTAGCCTTTCAACAACTGTCCAATGTGTATTAAAAGACAAATACAAAAAAAGACAAGATCAATTTCAAACCTCAAGTGATGCGATGAGTTTCTGTCCTTCAGCGTTGTACAGTCGATTGCTTTCAGTCAGGAACTGCACTTCAAATGCCTCCTGGTACACCTGTTTGTTTGTACGTTTTTTAATTTATGAGTTCAGTAATGCAATAAATCCATAACCATAACAACACAAACCCATTCACTGCTACAATGAAGACACAGGAACATAGCAGCACAATCCTCTCAAATCTAACACATAACAACCACATATATGCATGTCCACTAAATGTGAACAAATAAAAACAAAACAGCAAATATAAAAGAACCACACAACAACAATGTAAATGTGCTAACCTGGAGATCAGAAAGCATCCTCAACAGACTTTTAATCAGTTGCCTGTCGACGGACTCTCCACTTCGTTCCTTCTCAATCAGACGTAACAACCCATCAATCATCTTCGACCTGACAATCTGATTGCTGACTATGTATGTCCTGAAAAGTTCTAATCCCATGTCCCTAGAATCATTGATAAGGAATTAATTTTAAATGCCCTTACTGAATTAAATAAGAACATTCTGAAAATTTAACAATATAATTCTTTTGGAAATTTTGAAAAATGTTAAATATAATAACCACAAGGAAGGAATGGATGGATTTTGTAGCACATAAGACCGATCCAACACCAAAAATATGCTTCTTATGTCAGTCTTAAAAATATTTAAAACACAAAATATCACCCATACCGTTTTGTGAAGACTAAAAAATTATTCAATATTAGAAATAATTAAAAAAAAAAAAATCGGTGGCTCACCATTTGCTTGCAATGTGTTTTCCAACCTTGGTCAAGCAGTTTTAAAAACTGATCTCTATCCATTTCAGTATAAATTGGAACAAAAATTTTGAAATAGGTCAAGGAGGCAAACAATTGAAATATTATTATTTTAAACTTCAAAAAATGACAATAAAATAAATGAAGCAAGAGGCAACATCTTCAGTAAATAATAATGTATTAATTACAAAAAATTTCAATATTTGCGAAAATTACAGCTGCATATATAATGAAAATCTACCATTTCCACAGTAATACCACAACACAATTTTAATTCCGATGGCAGTAAATACCTTATACGTTTAAGAAAATTTACCAGGTCTGCGGTAAAATACAGCAATATACTTAGTTGATGGTAATTACTGCTGCATAGAGTATAAACTACTAGATACGCCATAAATGCTGTGGCTTCTCCACTAAAGCATCCTAGGTGCATAGCAGTTTAAGCTTATAAGAAGGGGAAAGATTGAAATTCT
Organism: Helobdella robusta; assembly: GCF_000326865.2. Taxonomy (NCBI): domain Eukaryota; kingdom Metazoa; phylum Annelida; class Clitellata; order Rhynchobdellida; family Glossiphoniidae; genus Helobdella; species Helobdella robusta. The sequence goes on along the minus strand of NW_008703664.1, from coordinate 2,990,601 downwards.
ATTTAAAGCATTTACAAATTTAACGATATATATTATTTCATAAAGTTAATTTAAGCTATACTTCTTGGTGTATTATATGTGAGTGGTGTACATGCATTCTAATAGTTACAAATGAGAGTTGTCAATCTAGGAGTGCAACATCTTTCTTAATAACAATGAAGTTGTTCGTTACACATTGATTTCATTGTTCAACTGACCAAAATTCTGTAGTTGATGTTTTTGAGAATTTTTAAAAGTTCAACTATCCATAAGCATTCATAAAAATTTTAAAGATATGCTTAATTTACCACTTCTTTAGCAATTTGTCAATAGTTCAGAAACGATATTTACTGCAGATGGATATTTATCCATAAACAAAACATGAAAAGGATATGTTACAAAATCATTGACTTTGTGTTTAATGTGAGTTTCACACACTTCACGTAAATCGTTATAGAGATGAGATGCCATCTTGTGCGAGCACATGTTCTCAACATCCTTTACAAAAATAACATTTTATAATCAATCGATCTTCTTTTAGCATCCAGAGACTCAGTTCCCCGAGGTAGGGCGTATAACAATATACATATAACAATAACTATAATAATCTGAATTCAAAAGTTGATATTAACATCAATTACAAATATATTGAAGTTTTATTAACATTATAAAGTGCTTGCTGAGTGCAGTTGAAAGGTTGCTTTTGATGAATTGAGTTAACTGCCTCTTTCAATCTTGCTGAAGTCTTTTTCTGATAGTCATCTGGTAGCTTCGGTTTCTCTGGGCAAAATTGTTAATTAATTAATTTTTTATATATTATTGTCAAGAGTTTATTTAATAATAAATTTTTGAAACAAAAATGATGATGGCAACCTTTGAAATTTTTTATGACGACTTTTTTTACTGAATTAATTTTCAAGCCACCAACGATGGGAGAGTTTTTTGAAAAGCCATTTGTGGGTCCCACGCTGGTAAAAGAATTTTCAGTGTCCATATATAATGAGTTGTCCGCATCTTCATCTTCCATTTTAAATTTTTTAATTATAATATCGTCCGTTTGATCAACTGTTCCAATGTCGTTGTTGGCAGTGGTAGAGCCTGGCTGGTCAGGATCAATTATTAAATCTGTAGAAGCTGCCTGGTTTCTTTTCTGTGGAGTTGATTGCCGATTATGATGAACAGCGTTAACCTGACAGATGTTTGACAAAGGCATGCATTAAACTATCGGCTGGTTTTTAATCAGCCAAGTCAAGAGTAAATTTCGAACAAACAAATCTAAGAAATTCCTCGGCTACTACGAATTCCAAACAAATTTCGCAAAAACTCAAATTAAGTTGATATTTTTGACAGAACAAAGAATTCTACGCAGTTTATTCAAAGCATATATAGAATGTAACCATGGATATATACATATCCATGAATATAACATATAAAGAAATACCCTTATTATCGTTACATCTACCACGTAAGAGGGAACCGTAATAGTTTCATAATCTTGCATATCTGAAATACTGTGAGAATTTCTAAGCTCAGCATAGATGAATGAAAATTACTTTTTCCAAAAATTCACGTTTGACCTCACCTTTTAGACTTTTCTGATGCAAAATGGATGGTGGGATTAATAAAAATTCAACAATATGCTCGTTACACTTTTTTCCAAGTTATTTTCTTACAGAATTGTGCGACTCCAATGCGGCACGTTTAAAAAAACGGTTACATTCAAATCGAATAAGAGAAAATTAAAAGTTGGAGCAATACGAAGCGTGTTTGCAAATGCGCCAGCTTACTGTACGACATCAAAATCACAACCTCAACCGATAACAAAATCATCAGCTATTTCTCGACATGAAATAGATATTGCTAAGCTGGAAGTGGTTGAACCAACTTTTATCAATAAAGACGATATTAAAAATTTAAAGTTGAATGAAATAAAAAAAGACCGTCTACAAAACGAAATTACTGCTCCAACAGGTTTCCATGTCAAATGACCAGCTTGTAATTTTTCAAACAGCATTTGACAATAACTGTCCAAAAACTGTATCGTCTATTGTTGATAATAAAAAAAAGAGAAAAGGCTGTCTCAAGTGATGCCGATATTAAAAATATTGCCTCTGTTGAAACATTCAAAACTCTCCATAAGGATATTGATGAATTTGTGGTCGTCATTCGTCAAAATGAAGGCAATAACAGTGTGTGTGAATAACATTGTATAATTTCACATTTAAAAGACAGTGAGTGGTATTAAACCTTGCTAGAGTGAAATTACTACACTGTACTATGTGGCAGGGGTTATTGCTCATAGCATAATAAAATGTACAAGGTACAATGATCGTAAGGAAATTTAAGCCGATGATGGTGATTTTCCAGTAAAAATAGACATGGTTGAAACGCAGTACCTGAAGGATGTTAACAGAGGATTAATGAAACCTTCAGAGTACTGTTATGATACTTGCTTAAAATGTTGGCATATTTTTGAATGCGCCAAAAAATCAAACGAAGTGATGAAATTATTTCTAACTTCAACTTTAATTAATCAGGAGCAGCAAAAAACGAAAATTGAAAAAAATAGTTTTTAATTGTTATTTTAATAAAATATAAATATTAATTAATATCGAATGTTGAAATTGCTGGAATCATTTATTTTTACATATATATTTTTTATCATAATTTGAACTTTTGACTTAATTATTTTACCTAAAATAATGAATGTTGATAGTTGACGAAGCCAGCGTCTCTAGTCAACAAGTAGGACGCGAACAAACTTCCGCCCAGCCGGTGTTTTCGGACTTTGAGAGGGTCTATTGTAAAGTGGCCGCTCCCGGCCAGAAAAGACTCCGCCGAAGTGAAGGCTCAGATGAATATTCGTATGCGGACGCGGTTCAGGACCGCGTGGCGCGGAATTTGAATGTCGCCCGGCAAAAATCTTCATTAAATTTCTTTCAAAGTGAACCAATAAAAATTTGTGATTATTACATTAGTTTCATTCGATAATAACGCTACATGAATCATTTCAAATTCAACAAAATGGAATCAATGCTAACGTTGCTCGTTTGTATAATTCGGATTATTTTTTTAAGCTGCTCCAAAACTCTGCTTGTCTAGTCTAGTCTTTTAAATTAAATCGAACTAAGCTTAGCAGTGTTTTGGCTCGATGACCGATTGATTTTTTTTTATTTCATCTTGATTTGGAATCCTATCCATGATTAAAAAAATCGATTTTGTATCAAAAGATCATATGCCATGTTTTCAATTTCAAATTACAACTCAAAAAACGTTTGAAATGTTGAAACTTGTAACGTATCGTTTGCTGGGCCATTTTTTTCTTTATTTCCGCCGATAATTGTTTCAAGTGTCATTGATAACCCTTGTAGGGATTTGGCAATGTTTTCAGTTTCTACTTTGGAAAATTTAAAGTAAAGGGATTGAAGTCAGAATTTTTTTATCCTTCTTTGTCGCCATTGTTTAATAAATATTTATAAACCCATACGATGCATAAACATCATATTCTAAGTAGGTATGCGCTTTTGCTTTAAGTTTAACCAAAATGCAAAGAACAGTCTTATATAATTGTATACTAAGTCCGTGCTTATAAAATCGAAAATCAGCAGTTACAGGGACTCTTACTTTTAACATTAAAACATGCAGTAAGCCAACGGCCTGTAATTTATCTTTTTTGTCCATTATGAGTCCGGGGCGAACGAAGTTCAAAATTGTTGTCAATTTCGAGTTGTTTTATTGAATTTATTTTATTTTTTAGAATTCAATCTTCCAAACCAAATTATTATTATAAAAATTAATAATTAAGATATATTCCCATCCCAAATCTTCCATTCTGTGATGTCATCCCATTCATTTCCAGTTACGTTTTGTTAGCCAGTTTCAACTAATTTGTCACCCGACGTACTACAACCGTTTTCAACGAGACTAATTTTTTATTTGACTTTTTTTGTTCAAGCTTGGTTTCAACTTCTTTTCTCAACTGATTTTCAACAGATTTGTGCAGCATTCCACTTTAGATGCTTTTTCAGTTGTCGCACGCTCACAAATATAGTAAAGAGGCTTATAACTATTTTTAACTTTATTTTTATAGACATGTTAAATATTAACAATAAATCATCGTGTATCATCTGCAAATCATATTCTGTAGACAATCGGCACTGGTTGCTTGTAAATCAATATCATCTATTAAAAGTATTTCATCATTATTAGTTCCAGCCAGTTTTTCACCTTCCGGAATAGATTTCAAAGGCCACATTAACCCGTGATTGACACAAAAATATTGGAATTATCTATTCCGCATAATAATTTACCCAGAAAATTAATCTACTTTTCGTTTATATTTACTAAACAAGTTTTTTAAAATAATTGAGATTTAATCAGGAATTAACTAAATTTTGTTGTCGGTCTTTTTTCGAAAGTTTTGAGAATCATGTATATTGTATATACAATCTTATTCTACTTATTCAATCTTATTCTATGGACATTTTAAAAAAGCTAAATAAAGCCTAAATTAAAGCACTGTCAAGTGCCATGAAATGTGTAAGTATTAAAATCTATAACCATATAAATTACAATAAACTCAAATAGATTTCCGATAAATAATTCTGAACGTTTTTAAACACGAATGGTTCGACAACAATTTTGATGAATGCAATGAACCGAAATGTGAAGTCAGAAAAAATAACATTAGGAGATGCCCTGGCAGAAGGTGGTGCTGTTAACAAGTGTCGGAGTCGATTTTCGTCGGAGTTAGAGACAGGGGCGGATCTAGGTAATTGGTTTTGGGGGGGCAAGCGATGGGCAAGGGGTAGGGCATGGGGGGGCCAGACATGCTGGAGTGTTTTGTGTTTAAAAGTACACAACAAACAAATTAAAACATATTCAAAAAGATTTAATATATATATATATATATATATATATATATATATATATATATATGTATATATATATATATATATATATATATATTCTTATGTAATGCAATTATTAAAAATTAAAGTTTATTTAGGTATTATTTCTTTCTTAAGCACTACTAAGGTGCAGCGAATAACTTAATTAATGTTATTTCACTCATCCTTTGGTGCAATATTAATTGCCTGTTTCATTTGTTTTCAAATCTGATTATCTAAATGACGAATTATCGGTTCCGATTTTGGTGATTCATAGCACACATATTGGTAGGAGCTTGGATAAACCTGTCATTATCCAGTCCCACATTTCAAGGCATACCCAGTTCATCAATTATAAGATTACTCAAACCATCAGCAGTTAGATCATGAGCAGGCACAAATCCAATAAATGCTTCGCATACGGCGTCACGTACAAAATATCGTATTACTAGGCTAACCTGTTCTGTTTTTCGACAGTCTTTCGTTTCATCTACCATTATTGCAAATTGAACACTCTCTTTGACTTCATTGATGATTTGTTGCTGAACCATTGCTGCCATGCAATGAAGTATTTCATTCTGGATCGTTTTGCTTGTGTATTTTGCATTTCCCGGCAATGAAATTATTTTTTTACCTATTTCAGAGTCATACTTGCCAACCAAATTTATTAAATCGAGAAAATTTCCTCTGTTCATACTGCTACTGCTTTCGTCATGTCCTCTTTGGGCTATTTTGTGCACAGCAGTGTACTTGAGTACATCAATAACAGCTGCAATATAATGGCGATTAGCTTTTATTTGTTTCTCTCTTTTGTCTGATAACATATCCAGAATAGCTTGTTGTGGTTTTTTATTTTTGTATTCAATCCAAGTCTGATATGCTGCCATATGCGCATTTGAACGTATATGCGAAATGAATCCTCCATCAGAATATGTTGCTTTTTTCCAATTAGAGAAACCACTGCGTGTGAAAGTATTATCTGGCAAATTTCCAGGCATAGGAAAATGTCGACAAGCATAACAGAATGCTGCATCTATCGTTTGAGAATACTCTAGCCAATCATAAGTGGCATACCATTTCTGTTGAAATGAACGCATTTTTCCACTTTGTAATTTAGTTGGGAAGCGATCCAAATTGGGTTGAACTGGTGCATTACTTGATCTTTGAGATAAATCTGAAAATAAAAAAATGCGTAATGTATATATTTACTGGTTG